>NC_065443.1:72063623-72226123 GCF_917563875.1 Diabrotica virgifera virgifera
TACACTGGCGCAAAGTATTCTGTCAGTGGATCTTAAGGTAGATGGTGTGAATCCCCATGTATTGCTGTAGAGTTTGTGTAGTATATTGCTACGTGTTTTTAGTTTTACTGCTGGTTTCGTGAGGTGTTCCCTCAAGGTGAGAAGTCCAAGGTATTTCGGATAGTTATTGAGTTTCATACGTTTATTATTAAATTACGCTCAGAATTCTCTGTCATAATTTACCAGTCTGTTGTTGGGATGAAAAGTTGAGACTTCAGTATAGTACATAATATAATATATGTAATCTCCATGTCTTAAAGTATTTGATGAGGATTTGTAGGTATTTCGATCGCTTTTACTTTTAATTCTATAAATAACTTCTCTGTTTCCATATTCTATTGAGAAATTGGGTTTATTCTATCAAAAAGTGGATATCACTTATAATAGTTGTTTATGTTTACAATCTGTTCTTTCTTAATTTTCATATGATTCTCCTTTTATCGGGAATTTGAGATTTTTAACGAACGAATGAATTTTGTAGGAAAATAAGCCTTTGTTAAAGTTCGGTATTGTTGAAAAATAATAAATGGAGAGGTGGTAAATGGTTTCCGGTAAACATAACCATTCACACAATTCATTCATACTCGCTCTATCAAAGGTCCGTTTAGGCTAGCGTTAAGCTCCAGAACTTCTACAAATTATTAAAAAAAAAGCTAAATAGAATATTTTGGTCATATTTTGAAAATAAAATAATATTTAAATACTCAGAAAGTAAAAAAGGTTGATAAAATTGGACTCAGAAGTACATTTTAGTTTAAAAATTAACTAGAAAAAACTCAGTAATTCGGTGGGTCTAATAACCAACTTTTAGAGAGAATGTAGTAACTTTGGCTATTAATTCCATCATCACTATTGATGCTATAGCCCTATACCCAAGTCTTTATCTTCTTAAGGCTCTTTTGCCAGCCTATTTTTGCCCAACATTTGCCACTTTACTGTACCTATTTTTTTAACACATTTGTCTAAACCATCCGTCCATCTAAGTTTTGGTCACCTCTTCATCTATTTCCCACCAATTGTGAAATAAGAATTCTTCTAGGAGTTTTGATCTGCTGTGATCTTACTAGATATTTTGCCGATTCTAGTTTTCCTATCTTTCTAATTTTCTGACAGATATGACGAATTTACTACCATATTTATATCTGTTTGTATTTGTAATATATCGTGGAGCTATACTTTCTTCTCCAAATACTGTTTTCACAGATGTCACCGACAATTTGTTTTAGGATCCTTCATTCAAATATAAGAAACTGATTTTCATCTGTCTTGGAGATGGTCCATGTTTTCGATCCATCAGAAATGGCAGTATCAAAATTTTGTCTTTTTTTCTTCTTCATATTTTTGTAGGAAATAATTCGGTTTATTCTATCATCCCAGCTCTTGTGATGTTAATGTCCAGGTGTCATACACCCTTTCCGGGGGTCTCCCTAGAAGCCTTGTTATATTCGTTTTATGCGTTTTTGCCCATTTCACTATTCTTCCCGGATCCATACTGTCGACATGGTGTCTCGATTTGCGGCGTCGTACTTATGCCTATCTCACCATATCCTAAACTTCAGTTTCTCTTAATGTATCGTTATTCCTTATTCTATCTCTGAGAGTATGGTTCTTAACCCTTTTGTTTTAGTAGTTTTCGTCAATCTCTTCTAGGCGACATTTCAGCTCTTGTTTCCCTCGCGTTAATTAGTAGTGGCCTTATACATACTTTATATATCCGCGAATTTTGGTCTTTACGTTCATATACTTGTTCCTCTAATGATGTAGCCTAAAGTATCCGGATCTTCTGGCAGCCTTCTTGACTGTCTTTTTCACTTTCTCTCCAATATATCTATCCTAATATGATACAAATATATTCCTAGATAGTTGAAATTCATGACTTTTCATATCATAAGTAGGTGCTGGAGATTATCTCTATTTTCTGCCACGATAAGTATATCATCCGCATAACGCCTGGTGTAGTTTACGCTTTTTATTATCTTATTCGTGATCCTGTTAAAAATATTTAAACTGAAGCTATCCCCCTTATAAATTCATGCTGACACGATTATTTCTTCAGTTAATCCATGTTGTTTTTAATCTGATTTTTTGCGACTGTTAAGTACTATGATTATTATATGTTAAAGTTTTTTCCTTCTGATCTGGATTATTTCTTTTAGTTGAATTCTGTCAAACGTTTTTGTCACATTCACGAAGCGCAGAAAAAGAGATTGTTAAACTTTATGGACTTCTTCTGTAGATTTCTTAATATGAATATGGCGTCGGTTTTAGATAATATATTGGTCATGAATGCTTGTTGTTTCTCTGATATACCTAAGGTGTTAATTAACTTAAATATATGTTAGACAGAGCGACACAATTTCAGTAAAGCGTTTTATAACTTCACTAGACTGTACACTTAGAACATATCATTCTGATCATAAAGGGATAAGTATGGACAACGAAAAACTGCACCACCTGAGTGCGAAAACATGTTAGAAAAACTGAAAAGAGTCTGCAGAGAAATGGATTTAAAAATATATATCCCTAAACTAAAATACATGACGAATCACGTACTGAGCAACAACTTAAAAATTTAGCTTAGTAGTAGTTTAACTCAGTAAGCGTAATTGCACACACACACCGATTTTGGACAGTTGATTTATATCGACCGTCCAATTCCAATAGTGAACCACATGTGAGAACGGGACATATTGCACACACGCCGACCACTGATCGTTGCCGGTAAAATGCCGGTGAGCAGCCGTCCGCTGCCACTGTATCAAGAAAAGTGTGCTGCAACCTGAAAAACGATTTTGAAATTATGGAGAATAAAGGAAAAATGCGTTAAATCATAGCGGCGCTTAATACGGCGATACAATACACACAGCAACAACTTGTTTAGGATTTATTATTGTTCAATAATCTCGGGTCACAACAACTGTACGAAAAGCTTGTACATATGTGAGATTGTAAAATACAATCTCTAGTTTTGATTGTGGACTGTAATTAGTGTAGGATTGTTAGGTTCAGGTTCAAGTGGAAGTATAAAGTATAAGGTTTTTTACAGACAATATTAATACGTATATAATACAAAGTCTTACCAAACTGTGATCGTTGTAGATCACTAGAGCCCTGGTCACACACGAATTGATTGTTCCGGTATCCGTCAGGTATGGCGTCACTCCCGAATTACTGTTCGTCACGTAACGTAACACGTATTGCTGTTTAGTTTCAGCCCAAAAGAAAGGCTGGACCGTCCAGACTGAAGAGAAGAGCGGTACCGACTTTTCCGTGGAACCGCTGATGAGAGAGAGAGAGTTTCTTCTGTCCCGAGTTAAAAATTGTCTGTCTGTAGGGGTAAGGGTAAAATTAGGAGGGGATAAAATGGTACTACTGAACAGGGCTGGTTTGAGATTTATTTAAATTAAGGGTTGTAATAAGAGATTTAATGCAATAAAAAATATAAGAATATTTTTTGCATGTGAAAATTGAACAACAACAAAGCAATTGATTGTTTGACTGGGAACCCCTGAGTTTGCAGGCACCTGCTAGCAGTATAATATTGGCCGATTTTATACTGACCGTCCAAAGTCGGTGTGTGTAATTAGCTTAGCAACTTAAAACTTAAAAGTAAAAATAAACAAAAAGGCCAAGTAGATATTGTTGATAACTACATATACATTGGGTACAGGTAGCATAGGCAAGGATAACTAAATAGTTGAGGTATCAAGGAGAATAGTAAATGGATGGGTAGCATATGGAGCTCTTAAAAACATTTTTAAAAACGGGACCATTTTTAAGAAGGATGGGATATTAAATGCTATGGATAATGGATAACAATAAAAGACAAAATCAGTAACGAATACCTCCTACGAAAGAGAGCCAGAGTTACAGATATTGTGGAGAGAACTTAAAGATTGAAATGGAAATGGGCTGGTCACGTGGCAAGGATGAAGGATGGAAGGCGGACACGCAAATTAACCAAATAAATAATAGAATACGATCAACGAAAACAGGAAGACCACCTACACGATGGCAATATGATCTATGTACGAAATATTGGATCCTGCACTCTGGATAAAAACAAAGGAGGTCTATGGCCTGTATAGTATATGTTCTGTATAATTAGTGTGACCAACTAGTCCGAAAAATCCGAGACATGGCCCGAAATACAAAGTCGTGTTCCGGCGTCCCGGAAAAGTCTTCCGGGTTATTCGGATTTTCAATGTTTTGGTAAAATTCTATTTTGAAATTTTGAATACGTTATTCTTTTGAGAATTCACATCAAATTGAATTGGTGGGACGAAAAAAAGTCGACAATTTCTAGAGTGTAATACTAATACCACATCCAAAACGCATGCATTTTGTATAGGGGTATTATAATTCTACGAAAACTAAAACGGTGGACCGTTTTCGTTTCTGTATTTTAATTTAATTTTAATTATTATCGAACGACGGAAAGCTAGACTTAGAAATTGCAAATAGGACAAAGAAAGCTACGAGAATATATTATGCGATTAATAATACAATACTGGGAAAACGGAAAATCAACCAGGAAACAAAATTAAATGTCATATAATATGTGACATTATATTATAATTATATTATAATACAGTAGCAACTCTTCTATATGCAAGCGAAACATGGGTTACAAATAAAAGACATGAAAGTGTCATAAATGCAGTAGAAATGAAGCAGGTGAGAAAAATAGCTGGAAAGACGAAGGTGGACAGGGAAAAGAACGAAAACATCAGAAACATGCTAAGAAAGAAACCAATAGAGAAAAAAATTGAGAAAAGAAAACTGAATTGATTTGGACATATAACTAGAATGAACGAGAACAGACTAGTAAAGAGGTGACAAATGCGAAAAGACAGGGGAGAAGAGGAAGAGGCAGACCTAGAATGTAGTGGATGCAACAAATCCAGGAAATTGGGGCCACGAGAGGGAAAACAGTGCAACATAGAAGGAAACGGCAGGAGACCAGAAGGCGTGGAAGAAATGGGTAAACGATAGATAGGTGATAGCAAAGTCCGACGCTCTTATTGGGCATAAGGTTAACGAGAAGAAGAAGAAATATTTTAATTATCGTCTTCTGAAAAAGAAAAATCCCGGATTTCAGGTATTTCCTTTCCGCCTTGTCCCGGTTTCAAATGAATTGGAGTTGGTCACACTATGTATAATAATTATTATATTATGCATCTCAAAATCAGGTGCATGCTAAGTGATGTAGTTGTTATGTAAATGTGCCAATAATAGAAAAAACGTGGCTTTGAGAGATACCGAGGGCTGCAATAACCTATTATCTCACTTTATGTTAATTTATTTAATTTCAGCACATAAAAAACGCTTGGACAGGTCGATATTTTTTAAGATAATTGTACCATGCTTCGGTATCAGTTTCGAACTTGGCATGATTACACTCTTCAGGTGAGAGTCACAGCCAATTTTTTTTAAATAATATAGTGCGTCATTTCAACTTTAAATTTTATAGAGTGCTATTAAGTCAGTATATTTTGAAACTTATTGTCATTTTTTTTTTAATTTTAAATATTTACTTATATTTTTTTACGCTTTATACTGGTTTTATTATAAAAACTTTGTCAAGACAATCTGAACGATTCCTTAAAACTCTACAGGCTCAATAAGGGCCTCTAATATCTACGTCGCCACTTTTAAAATGTAATTTTATACTATTAAATTGTTATTTGTTGTCAGTCGGGCTGATTCGCAGAGAGTTCTGTTTCGTCCTTCAAACCACATGGGAGCCGGAGGAGCTGCACATTTCCAGTAAGTACCTATATTTTATTTTTTTTAATTATTGAATATAAAAATATCTGAGCAACTTTTTTTAATTATTTTATATATATGTATCGGTTTTAGAACGTCTTTCGACGTTGTCTGATGCCTAACTTCCAAGTCCTTCTATCATCCCATTGGCCATCTCTAAGATCCCTTGTACTCATTGCTTTGGTTACCCCTTCTTTCCATGTCTTTTTGGGTCTTTATCGTTTTTTGCGGTTTGGTGGTACCCACTGTATAATCTTTTTGGGCAATCTTGTGTCTTCCATTCTTTGAAGATGACCATACCAAATCAACTGTTTCCTCTCAATATCTATTGTTAAATAACCATCTATTCCAATTCGTCGTCTTACTTCCTCATTTCGAACTCTTTCCCTACGGGATATACCTAACTATCTTCTAGACACATCCATTTCTACAGCTTCTAATTTTTTCCTGTTGTTCTCGGTTATTCTTTAAGTTTCTGATATTTCTGTTTCATAGATATTGCATTTTCGCTGTATTCCTATTTCGGAGCTCCAAAGTATTCCATTTAGGCAGCCAATTGTTCTTCTAGCTTGTGTTACCCTTTTCTTTATTTTCTCATCATCTTTTCCCGTTCTATCAAAGATTACTCCCAGGTACGTGCATTCACTACAGGATATAATTTCTTCATTATCCTCTAGTTCGGTATTGGATAACTCAGGTCCTATGTACATATTCCTCCTTTAGTTTTCTTGCCATATACTGTAGATCGTCTTAATCATTAGCTATGATGACTTGGTCATCAGCAAATTGTAGTATATAAACAAACCTCTCCGAGGTCTATACCCATACCGTGGCATTTACGTTTTCACTGGTTAATGCTTTTGCTACATATATCTTGAACAAAGGTGGTGAAATACAGCAGTCCTAGCGCAGACCCTTGTTACCGATGAACTTTTTAGATAGTGTGTTGCCAATTTTTACTTGTGATGTAGAATTTTCATATAGATTTTTTAAGGCTTTGATTAAATTGTAGCTGATTTTAGTTTCTTGTAGTGATTTCCATAATTTAGTCATAGGAACGCTGTCGTATGCTTTACGGAGGTCAAAAAACATGAGATAGGTCTTTTGATTGGTTGCTGATTTTTTTTAATTAATTGTTTTAGGAAGAAGACATTATCTGTGCACGACCTTCCAGCGCGGAAACCAGCCTGTTCTTCTTCTTCTTCTTGTTCCCTATACTCCATCTCAATGAGATTTCTAATAATGCGCCCGTACAGCCGGCTTAGTGTACTAGTTACCGATATTCCTCTGTAATTTGAGCAATCCAACTTATTTCTTTTTTATGAATGGAAGAAATATAAGCTACTTTCCATAAACTGGGTGGTGTGATACCGTTTATATATTGGTTTATTCACCAAGTAAATGCTTGAAAGAGTTTATCTGTCCCACATTTTATTAATTTGACAGGAATAATTTCTGGCACTGGAGCTCTACCATTTTTTAGTTCATTTACAGCTTTCTTCGCCATATCAACTCTCACTACTATCTCTTCGCCTTCAACGAATATTTTTGTTGGTGATTGTGTGGTAATTCGGCTCTACTTTCTGTTAGCAAACTCTCGTAGTATTCTTTCCATTTTTCTGTTGGTATTAACTGAATAGAAGTAGTATTTCTTTGGGTATTTTTTATTTTGTTTATAAATTTTTAATTATTTTACAATATAAAAAATGTATTATATAGACTGCCAAAGGTACTATCAATATTACAAAATTAACTGTCCATATTATGTATTATCACCGATACAGCACGACAAGCTGATGGAAATATTATCCAATATTGGAATAAATACCTGTGATCTAAAAATTATTAGCAATCTTTACTGGAATGAAATATCATCTACCCGGACAGAGGTGACGATATCAAAATCAAATGTAGGATCCGACAGGGGTGAATACTATCACCACTGCTGTTCAACATCTACTCTGAAGAAATCGTTCAAGAAAAAGTAGATGATGATGAAGCCGGAATTCGAATTAACGGAGAATGTATCAATAACATAATACACGCAGACGACATGGTGATATTCGCTGACAGTTCTGAAGCCCTCCAAGGTTTAATTAATAGAAACTCAAAAGTAAATCAGATATACCGACTTTCACTAAAAATTACGAAACAACAATTTGGACCAATCAGTGTGAACATTCAACAAATAGAAAGAGTAAAAACATGCACCTACCTTGGTACGAACCTCAATGAAAATTGGGACAATTCCCTAAAAATCAAATGTAGGATAAAGAAGGCAAGATCTGTAATTCAAAGAATGGCAAAGCTCTCCAAATGTCGTGATTTATCTATACCCATAAAAATCAAGTTACTACGATGTTATGTCTTTCCTATACTGTTGTACGGAGTTGCGTTGTGGACTCTAACAGTCGCCACCTGCAGTCGAATCCTGAAGATATTTTATACCAAACACGTTACTAATCAGGGTATTTTAATAAGAATATAAAAAGAAAAACAGCTGAACCAAAATAAAAATAGCCAAAATTTAATACCTCGGTCACATCATTTGGAACAGCTAGGGATATGAACTGCTGCAACTAATTTTACAAGGAAAAGTAGAAGGAAAACAAGGACCAAGAAGGCGAAGGATTTCCTGGCTGAAAACCTACGTACGTGGCTCAACACAACAACTACAAATCTTTTCAAAGTAGTAATATGCGAAGTACAGATGGCATGATGGTCGTCAACATCCAAAACGGATAGGCACTCCAAGAAAAACATTATATTATCATTATCAGTGGCACGAGAAACCTTTTGTGAATCTTGGCGTGTTCTAAGATCTTCCCCTATTTCGTTCTAGTAGAGGCTTTGCGCTTTCAGTATTGTGATTTTAAAGTTTTTATTTACGTCTTGTTTTATCTGCTCCATACATATAATTCTGGGTATTTCTTTTGGTCCTCTCGTTATGATTTTTCTGCATTATGATTTTATGATTTTCTTAGATTATCATGATTTTCTTAGAGGCTAGATCTTCATTCAGTGACCCAGCCATTGAAGTTTATAATTTTTTATAAATGTGGTGATTAGGGTGCATCGAAAAAATAAAAGTTGGAAATTTTATATGTAATAGCGTGAAAAATTTGATAGTGTTATTTTTTTAGCATATAAGTATTTTTAATTTTTTTTCTAAACGAATTATCTGCCTCCCCAATGACCTTGAATTTTATTAAATATCTGATTTTTCCGGAAATTTCAATTTAATTTATTTGGAATAAAATATGTGCTAACTCGATCTAAAATCAATTAAAGAAAACTTAAATGTTGTCAATTGCAAATTTAAACGATATTTAAAGTTTTATTTGTTTTTTTAGTCTCCCCAACCCCCTTGGAATTTCCCGCTTTGTAAGTCCGTGCGTGCGTGTAATTTTCGCTTATGTTTTTTGCGGTGCGTTACTTTGTTACTAAAAGATCTTTAAATTGAAAACTTATTGGTCCATTTCCTTGGTAACACCTCCAAGGCTTCTAAAATTTGCAAGCCAAATGGATGCTGAAGCGAAGAAAACAAGAGGGAATTCAAAAAACTTACAGTTCACGACCCCATCTGTTTAGCTGGTAAATTCCAACAGAAAATGGAAATAGTTACTCGAAGGAGTAAAGACCAATATAAAAATAAAATAAAAATTTTATTTTTAATTCAGTTGCAATGCGAAGGCAAAACAATCTTATTTTTCAATTAGAATGCGGAGCGCAGTCCAGTCCTCTGAATCGCGATTTTCGGCTCTTATTGGAGCCTCATCGGAGAGAACGTACACTTGTTCTCCATACGTCAATTGATCAGCACCAAGAGCTTTTCCCACCCATTCCAACTGAAGTGAAAATATTAGGTGACTAGCGTCATCTGGCAATTAAAAGATGAAGTTTTCGATCCTAATAGCATTATTAATAATATTTAAAAAATATTAAAATATTACTAAAAAATTTTTAAATTGAAAACTTATTGGTCCATTTCCTTGGTAACACCTCCAAGGCTTCTAAAATTTGCAATCCAAATGGATGCTGAAGCGAAGAAGCCAAGAGGGGATTCAAAAACCTTACAATTCACGACCCCGTCTGTTCAGCTGGTAAATTCCAACAGAAAATAGACCTAGTTACTCGAAGGTTATTATAATATTAATATTAATGATATTTAAAAAATATTAAAATATTACTAAAAAATTTTTAAATTGAAAACTTATTGGTCGATTTCCTTGGTAACACCTCCAAGGCTTCTAAAATTTGCAAGCCAAATGGATGCTGAAGCGAAGAAGACAAGGTGGAATTCAAAAACCTTACAATTCACGACCCCATCTGTTCAGCTGCTAAATTCCAACAGAAAATAGACCTAGTTACTCGAAGGTTATTTGGCTTGCAAATTTTAGAAGCCTTGAAGGTGTTACCAAGGAAATGGACCAATAAGTTTTCAATTTAAAAATCTTTTAGTAATATTTTGATATTTTTTGTAAATATTATTAATAATGCTATTAGGATCGAAAACTTCATCTTTTAATTGCCAGATGACGCTAGTCACCTAATATTTTCACTTCAGTTGCAATGGGTGGGAAAAGCTCTCGGTGCTGATCAATTGGGGTATGGAGAACAAGCCTACGTTCTCTCCGATGAGGCTCCAATAAGAGCCGAAAATCGCGACTCAGAGGACTGGACTGCGCTCCGCATTCTAATTGAAAAGTAAGATTGTTTTGCCTTCGCATTGCAACTGAATTAAAAATAAAATTTTTATTTTATTTTTACTTTCCTTTTGTGTTATTGTATTGTTATCAAGTAATATGTAAACCAAAACTTCATTACGTTAATATCTTTTTAGGGACCATAAAATGCAACAGTTAAAAAGAATGGGTGTTGGATCATCCGGTGAAGAAGATCAAGGACATTCTGGTATGTATAAAAATATTATTTGCGACATGTTCAATAAAACAGAGCTACCTTTTAGCTTTAATATATACAGAGTGGGACAAAAAAACAGTCCACCTCGATATTTTTACACACATTTTTACGGTACATACATCTGTCATTTGTCAACCCCCTCCCTTCCATTTCCCCCACCCCTTATTTTTAAATAGGAAATAGGAGTCGTGTGCTACCTAATTTTGAAATGTTATTATTCATTTCTCTATACAGTAATATTAACATTGACATAATTATTTATACAGGGTGTACAAGTAAAATTATTTTGAATTAAATTAATTAACAGAAACAGAAGAATGTATTCAATTTATTTAACTCAAAATACATTCTACTACTGACAGAAAACAGAGAACAATGTTTATTTGACAAGTAAATATTAATTTTCGCTTCAATTCAATGTTCAACCTATCAAGAGCCAGATGGGTGGAAGCTTGAACATTGAAATTAAGCGAAAAACAATGTTTATTTACTAAAAAAAACCTTTTTTCTGTTTTGTGACAGCAGTAGAATGTACTTTGAATTAAATAAATTGCATACATTCTTCTTTTTGTGTCAATTAATTTAATTAAAATATTTTTTCTTGGACACACTGTATAAATAATTATGTTAATGTTTATATTACTGAATAGAGAATTGAATAACCTTTTAAATGAGCTAGCACACGACCCCTATTCCCTATTTAAAAATAAGGGGTGGGGAAGTGGAACGGAGGGGGTTGACAAATGTGTGTACCGTAAAAATGTGGCCCCTTAGATCAAAAATCGACCTGTTTCGTCATTTCCGTCAAATCTAATAAATACTGCCAAATATCGAGGTGGACTCTTTTCTTTGGCCCACTCTGTATAACTTTTGTAGTTATAATGTCCTAAATTGTTCGATCTAATATAAAAAGTAGCAAATCAATATTACCATTTTCTTTAGTATTATGTTTATACGAGATTGAGTCACAATTGTTAGTATACCATTTTCTTTTCTCAGATATACAGATAAAATAATATAATATATTATAAGAAATTTCATGTCTACTGTTATGTATCTTAAAAAATATTATTTACCTCGTGAAACAACGCCATTACGTAATTCTTCTGATATAAGGTATGATCTCAGACGTCTATAAAATCTTTTACTTATTCTGTTTTGGTTTTATATTAGGTATGATTTTTCTTATCTTTTCTTCGCTCAGTGACGTTTCTTATTTTTGGTTTTAAAACGTTATCTCGTTCAGACCAGTCATGGCATCCATCTTTAATTTTTCTATTTCACGCAATTCTTAACATCTGTAACTTTTCCACAGTTGTCATATCCCTAATCAGTCCTTTCTTTTTACCTCTTTGCTGTGTTTCCCAAGAAAGTTGAATTTATTGCTGAATACAGTTAAATGAAAATATCGGCTAAAAATATTTCTATGGACACATATAAAATTAACATAAAACATTAATCAAACAATTTAGAATATGCCCTGTAGATAACCCTAAATTCTATTTTTACGAAGGCGAGGAAGAAAATCTGTCCTTTATAGACCTTCAGCACAATAGTTTGAAGCTGCCGGAGAAGAAAGGAATTCTGAAAAAGCACGATTATGGCATATTGATGATGGGGGATGGTAAGGAGAATTGGGTCAGCAGTGGTCCCAACGACGAGATTATAAGCCAAGTAGATATGTCCCAACTGGTAAGTGGACCTGGAGCGACGGAAGTGGAGAGGACGCTGAAGACACTCAACGGGTACCACGAGGACATTATAAAGGCGTTACGGAACGCTGCTTCCTCTCACAGGTGAGTATTTACATTTTCAGTACTTATCTTCTGGTGATAGTAGTAAGATTTTATTTTTATTGTATATATTGTATGAGCAATATTTCTACTTTTCGGTGAACTTTGTGGGGAGGTCCTCGGATTTTCTTCAAATTTTAGTCTGTTATGGGACCTATTGAAAAAACGTTATCCTGAGAGTTATAGCCCCCTAGGGACTTAAAGCCCTAGATAGGGCCCGTCAAAGACCCATAAAGGGTCGTTTTTACCCTATGTTTGTCAGGCTGTATATCGGCTTCCAGTTAACCGATTTTAACTCACCGAACGTCATTTTCTTTGAAATTTTAATTAGTTTTTTTTTATGACAATTTCAAGTCTCTAGTTAATAACGCCAATTTTTGGGACCATTTTAAGTAACGTTAAAAATTTCAAAAAATTTCCATTTTCAAAAATTCGTCAAAAATCTACTTCTAGGTTACCTAGAAGATTGTATCGGCCCTCAAATAAAAGGTTTGGATCTCTAATTATATAACCTGTAATATATAAAGGCTCGCTGATTGATAGAAGTAAGCCGTAAGTTGTTTGTTAAGCTGCCTCATTTGAGTAAAAAAATACTAATTTTTAGAGGGTTATATAAGGTAGGTAGAGGTTTGGTCTAAGAAAATCTCCAATAATACGTTATTGTTTATATAAAAAACTACTCCCAAAAAAATTTTTGTACAATTTAATACATACCCAAAAGGTGCCAGCACTGCGAAAATGCGTAAAAACGCGTTTTTTACAAAAATGTCCATTTCCAATCTGCTGTATCTCCGCTTCTGCTCAATGGATTTTAACTCACAAAATATTTGAAGACCATTTAATACCTTTCAACTGCCTTCCAGAAAATAAAAAATCGGATTAAAATTAGATTTTTGACAAATTTTTGAAAATATCAATTTTTTGAAATTTTTAACGTTACTTAAAATGGTCCCAAAAATCAGCGTAATTAACTAGAGACTTGAAATTGTCACTTAAAAAACTACTTAAAATTTCAAAGAAAATGAAATTCGGTAAGTTAAAATCGGTTAACTGTAAGCCGATATACATCCAACCTCTCAAATATAGGGTAAAAACGACCTTTTTGGGTTTTTGACGGGCCCTATCTATTGCTCTAAGGCACCTAGGGTGCTGTAGCTCTCAGGATAACGTTTTTTCAATAGGTTTAATAACATACTAAAATTTGAAGAAAATCCAAGGACCTCTGCCACAAAGTTCACCGAAAAGTAAAAGCATTGCTCGTTTATAATAGATCTCTTTTATACATGTCTCATATTTTGTATAGACAGTGTTTTTCACATAAAGCTATCCACCTTAAATAACTTTTGAGTCACTGATTTTTAGAAAAAATGCAAAAATACGACAAATAATACTTGAAGGGGGAGAAATTATGCCATACTAAAACTTCTCACCCCCCGTATCATTGTAATATAACTGGAAGTTCTGGTAACTGGAGTGGTTCTAATCTTCAGGTTCTTTTCAATGTTAAGTAGTTAAGGGAGAATGAAACATCTTACCTCGACGAACACCAAGTTTATTCTAATCTTTGCATTGTATTATTTGACAATCGAACTATGTTATTTTTACAAATACACGGGTTGCTTATTCAGCACCCGTGGCTCAAAGATTCGTACACTAAATATTTAAATAAACAATCAAGGTAAATGTTAGTCGATATTACACAATCTTGACCCAGTTCGATATTGGATATTTTCTACCTATTGTAATATTTATGAAAATCTTTATCTCTCTTATTCCAGGACACCATCCTTCCTCTCTTTAAGATTTTTTTTTATTATCTGATTTACGAAATGAAAAAAAATCTTAATTGGTATAAGGATAAATTTTACGGTGTGTTTACTAACAAATATTTTACACTTTCACTTCTATACGCCAATAAAACACAAACATTACCTTGAAAAATTAAACCTAAACATAAATACATATACATAATTTACAAACACAAACTTCGATAATGTAAAATATTGTCTATTCTTACATAATTCCTTTTCTTATTACTCGTGAAATTCTACACTCAGAAATTATATTTTATACTTTACTTTCTCTCAAAGATTTAAAAAGAAATTACAGCTTAAACTCTTAAAATTTAATTTACTCTCTTAATTCTTATTCTGTTACTAGACTTTTATAAGACAATTCTTTTGATGTTCTCAAATTTTTATATATTCTTCTTTTAAAAATTCTCTCTTTTTTCTTCTACTTCTTCTTCTTTTTCTTCTTGTCAGGTACATACTTCACACTAATTACATTTTTCTTTATTTTCTTTATACTTAGTACTTTCTTCATAGTGTACTATTCTTCTTCTTCTTATTCATATTTCTTCTTTATTATCATTTACTTCATATTTCATATAATATCTTCCTTCATACATATTCATATCATTTTTCATAATTATATATTTATATATCATTTACTTTAAAAATTCTTCATTTTCTAACCCTTACCTACTTGGTGGGTATTTTTCCGCAACTTTATACCCTTGACTTTGCTTCCGGTCCTTTTGCACGTCCTTAGTCGTGAGAAGGTTAGTTCCAAAAAGACAAAATGGATAGTTGTGCTTAAAAAAAATCTTTTTCTACTTCTCGCATCCCTAAATTCCTGTCTGAACCTAGTGCTCCCCCTTAGTTGAGAATAGGATTACTTCAAAACAAAAACTGGGTATGCTAAAATCTTCTGATCTTCATTTTGTACCTTTTTCTTGACAAGAGTGTGTTTTTTTTTGGTTTGTCTAGATTGTCTTAAATTAATTATGCTTTTAATATATTTAAAAAAATCAGTTATCTCAATAATTTATCATAAAACATTAAACATCATATTTGTACTAAAATTCGACCGATATTAAAAAATCGAAATCTAAAATTTTTTAAAACTAAATCAAAACAAAAAGGATTGTTATCGGTATCTAAAAACTTCAGTATTCATTAATGAAAAAATTCGAAAGAAAGTGGTAATAAAAATAGACTATATTCTGTTAAAAAATTCACCAGAAATGCTCAGCTACCATCGCTGAATACCTAATACTGGTTCTACCTAATAGCTAAGTCTGGTTCTGAGCTAAAAAATTTAAATCCTACTATTAAATCTGTCTCTGGGCTAAAAATATAATTAATCCTAATGTTTCTGTGTCTGGGCCGCGGACCCATAAAATATTTACTTAAAAAGGATTAGGAACGAAAACTTGTAAATATACGCTAAATAAATAATATGAGTTGGTGCTATCTACTAAATAATAGTTTTTTCTCACTTATTCGCGCAATTAGTCACTTTATATTATACCGTCACAACACAATAGTCTTATCTCTATTTCTCTAGTTATACCTGTTATAAAGCCTTACATAAATTATATTATTCATTCAAATATTTAAATATATTTCTAATATAAAAATTTAAAGTATATTTATATATAATATGCATATGTCTCAAAATAATGTCTCCTTAGATAGGTACTTCATTATTTTATCAATAACTTTTGTCATTCAGTATTTCATTTTTTTTTTTAACATCTTATTAACTTGTCCTTAAATTTTCGTTTTGTCAAAATATTCATAGTTTATTCCGATTGCATCTATGAATGCTGTTTGAATCTTCGTTAGTCACTGTATGGGATAATATTCTTTGTAATATTTATGAAAATCTTTATCTCTCTTATTCCAGGACACCATCCTTCCAGGACACCATTAAGAATTGCAAAATAACATTTTATTTTCGTTAACAATAAAACTTAATATCAAGTATCAATGTAGTTGATCAAAAACCATCTAAATCTAAATTATTAAATATATTTATATATATATATACTGATGTGATCTTGATTATTGATATGAGATAATATTCTTATATGTTACTTAATTTAATCAATGTATTAATACTAATCCAATTAATTAACCAGATCACATATCAATATGTTTTCAATCTCAGGGCGAATTATAAATTAATTACTTACTTTCGTGGCTTCTAAATATTTCTTAATGGTTCCTAATCGGGATAGAAAAGAAAAGAGTAAAAAAAATACACATATGGGTTACAATTATAATCAAAATATTTTTTATTTTATTTAAAAGGCAATCAATGCTTAATATTTGCTATTTCTTATTATTCTTAAACATAACATTTACAAATGGGAATCTTATTTCCTTTTGGTTTTCAATTGAAAGTTTTTATTAACATTTAACTATTAGGAGTTATTAGGAACAACTCTATTTAAGTTTGATGAAGCTTTTCTGATATTATTGATTATGTTATTCAATTTTTTATGTGGAATTTAATACGAAAAACCCATACATTCATGTCCAAACAAATGAGACTGACCTTTTCCTGGTGAACTGAAAATGTCCTCACACAAGACCCTTTCCTGCTATCCTTGGCTGCGATCAAACCTCGTCCTGGCTTCCAGTGATGTTCTCCTTTGAAAAACTAGCTCGAATAGCTCTCGTTCCTGCTTTTGTCGTGATGCTGTGTTCTACCTTTTTCGAAACTGCTATCAGCTACCGGGACACTCTTGGCTCAAGGAGGTTCTTTTACTCTCGACCTGGCCTACTTCTCGTTCCACGATAGATACTCCACACTCACGGAACTACATCGGCTTTCTCACTCTCCGTACACTACCGTCTACTACTCGACTTCACTTCTCGACAGCTCAAAACATTCTGCCCTCACTTTGTCATCCATTCCCCTACTTTCTAAATATCCCTTCCAGATTCACAAATCAATCTTCCACCACCAACTCTCATTCGTAATATTCCTCAAAACCAATTTTTAATCTTTCTAAATATGCTTAATGGATTTCAAAAGAAAATATTTAATTCCCATTCTAAAATACTTTCTAACTATTTACAAATTTTAATGACCTATTCTCTCTTTCAAATGAGTCTTATTTAGCATAGGCTAATGATCGAAACCTTCCGCGAAAAACGATAATGAACTATCATCTATTTCACTGAGTTTTATTTAGCATAGGCTAATGATCGACCTTCCGAGAAGAACGATAATGGTACGCGTCATTCACTTTGTTTATCTAAGCACATTGTTCCGAGTTTCGTACGCTTATTCTAATCACTTCTTAAAATTAAATGTAACAATTTGTTGTATACAGGTTGTTCTAAATTTATATGCCCGAGGTTGAGAAAATTAAAAATATTTTATATTAAAGTGAATTTTGTTTATAATTATCAAATTTTAATTTTTATATCAAATAGAAATATAACAATACTTAGTAAAAACTCGAAAATTTAATTGATGACCTAATTTAATAATAATTATTGCATTCCAAAATAAAAATTATTCTTATGTTAGGCTATATGCAATATATGAGAAATATTAAAGCAATAAATACAATATAGTCAAATTACTCACACATCACGTACTTTTGTCCTTGTCCACCACTGTCCATTTCGTGGATGTGCGTCCTCCTGACGCCGCGTCGGCTGGTTCCATGGTTCCAGAATTCCCAATTTTCGTCCATGTCGACGTGTCTCCAATGTCTAGTCTGGTGGGCATCGCAAATTCCATCTATCAGCTAATAATATCTATGGGGGATAGATACTTTACCCCAATTTTCTTTTTTTTCTTTCAGTTTCTCGTCGCTCCCATTGTTTTAGTTTAGATTTACTTAACTTTTTCTAACTTAAGTTTCCCTTATTTTAATTTTTCTTTTATTTTCCATCTTCTTATTTCTTAATTAACTTCTTCTTAAAATTTACACTTAACTAAGTACAATAACTACTTAACAAAGACCTTCTGGACCGCCATGTAATATACGCGGAGGTTCTGGTAACTAAAGTGGTTCTAATCTTCAGGTTCTTTTCAATGTTAAGTAGTTAAGGGAGAATGAAACATCTTACCTCGACGAACACCAAGTTTATTCTAATCTTTGCATTGTATTATTTGACAATCGAACTATGTTATTTTTACAAATACACGGGTTGCTTATTCAGCACCCGTGGCTCAAAGATTCGTACACTAAATATTTAAATAAACAATCAAGGTAAATGTTAGTCGATATTACACAATCTTGACCCAGTTCGATATTGGATATTTTCTACCTATTGTAATATTTATGAAAATCTTTATCTCTCTTATTCCAGGACATCATCACTTGATTTTATTTTAATTATTTCCACCTCTTTATTTTCCTTATTATTTTCCTCTTTGTACTGACTTCAAAAATGTATAACACATGATATTTTAAGTGATTAGTTTATGACAAAAAATTATTAGTACAAAAGCAAGAAAACTGGATTGAAAAATAATATTTTTTTAACAATTTTATTACATACAAACATTTAAAATGAAAATTTTACTACCAAAAATTTTAACAATATTTATTCAAAACGAAATTTTGAATAACTTTTGTTAAAATTTTGAATAATAATTGTTAAAATTGTTGGTAGTGAAATGTATGACATGTGATTCTAAATGTTATAAAATTGTTAAAAAAATAATTTTTATTAAATCAATTTTTTTTGATTTTGCTATTTTTCTCATAAACTAATCGCTTTAAGCATCAAGTGTTATACATTTTTGAAATCAGTACAAAGAGGAGAATCCAAATATCAAATAAAAAAGGTGGAAGTAATTTAAAAAAATAAGAGCTGATACGGGGGGTGAGAGGGTGCCTTTCCCAGCAAGTATTATTTGACGTGTTTTTGGGTTTTTTCTAAAAATTAGTGGTTCAAAAGTTATTTAAGGTGAATAGTTTTATCTGAAGAGCACTGTATATTTTTACATATTAATTTTCCTTCGTCGAATATATTTAGTCATACTATAAATAAAACATTCTCCTAATCGTTGGACTGAAAAGTTCGTAGGCCAACATAGAAAAAATATGTTTTTCTGATAAAGTTTGATTTTATTATTCAATATAGTTACTTTTGAGGGCGATACAACGATTATAGCGGTTATACAACTTTTCAATACCATTTTTATGATATATTCGGTTCGCTAAACTCAGACACAACGGGCTAGTGATTTTAGCCTGTAATTTTTTTAGTTTTTGCTAATTTTGCCAAAATTAGTAACTATTTAATAATTACTAACTATTTAGTAATTATGTTCTCGCCAATTTTACCAAATTGGCAATATTACTTACTAAAATCACTAGCCAGTTGTGTCTGAGTTTAGCGAACCGACTATACAATTTGTCTTTAGTCTCAAAATAAGCCTCAGTTTAGGCGATTACCTCTTCATTTGTGCTAAATTTCCTTCCAGTGATCATTATCTTGTCAGGGAACAGGTGGAAGTCGCTGGGAGCCATGTAGTGGCTGCTGAAGCAATTCGAAGACCAATTATGTATTCATGAAATTTTTCCATCGTTTTCATCGATTTGTGACACGGTGCGTTGTCTTGATGAAATAGCGCTTTCTTTGTTTTTAAAGGGGGCAGTTTTTTCGCGATTTCGTCCTTCAAACGCTCCAATACCGCAATGTAATAGTCGCTGTTAATGATTTTTCCCTTTTCAAGATAGTCGATGAATATTATACCATGTGCATCCCAAAATACTGATGCCATAACCTTGCCAGTCGACTCTTGCGTCTTTCCGCGCTTTGGAGTCGGTTCGTCACGTGCAGTCCACTCAGCAGACTGTTGATTGGACTCCGGTGTGAAATGATGGAGCCATGTTTCATCCATTGTAATATATCAAAGCAAAATTCGGTTTTAATACGATTGAAGAGCTTCAAACACTTCTGAGAACCATCAATTGTTGTTGTTTTTGATCGATTGTCAGTTCTCGCGGCACCCACTTTACAGAGTTTTCGCATACCCAAATATTCATGCACAATATATCCAACACGCTCCTTTGATATCGAACAACTTCACTTCACTGCGGTCATCCAAAATCATTTTGTGGGCTTTTTTGACGTTTTCGTCGCTAACAGCTTCTTTGGGGTGTTCACTGCGTGCATCGCCTTCGGTGCTCATTTCGCCTGGTTTAAACTTAACAATCGTTTTTTAACAGTTGATTTTTCTGGTGCAGAGTCCAAGTAAGTTTATCAAACCAAGCTTTGGCTTTAACAGTATTTTTTTCGCCAAAAAGCAATGCTTTAATAAGACACGAGATTCCTTTTTATCCATTTTTTTTTTAACTGACAGAACTTGATTTACTTAAAATGCTATATCTCATAAACTAATAGTTCGAGAGCTGTCAAATGTATACACGCATCTTTTGAAGATTAGTGCTGACTAAAAATTATATGGATTTAATATCAGTAGTGCCATCTATGTGTCAGCATACGAACTTTTCATCCCACTGTGGTTGAAATATTCTTCTATAAATTAAAATTAGTCTTTTTAGGGGTACATCAACTCCTAGTGGTAGCACAAGTGCATTAAGTGAAGAATTACTTAGGAGAAGCCTGGCACAATGTGCAGAAAGTTACTCAGATTATAAAAGAAGTGGAAGTAAAGAAGACGTTTGTGAGCAGCAGGTGAGAGTCAAAATAATAATTACTTCATTTAATTTTATATTATTATTTTATTAATTTATTATTTACCTAAATTTTTTGGTGTCATTTTTCATTCTCATATTTTTAATAATTTTCAAGAACTTTTAATAACCAGTTTTCCGTCTTAATGTATTTGTTTTGTTTCCTTAGATGACTGCTAATAATTGCTTCATCATCATTTTTCTCGGGACTTGTATGAGGATTTTGGGGCACTTGTGAATATTATTGAGACTATACTACGACCAATTTACGTCTTCCCCTTTCTACAGGTCCTCTATAGTCCTCATTTTCTCAGTAGTCTATTTTTTGTACACTTAAGGTCAGGTCTACTTTAACCTGATCTAGTTGATTACTAGGATGGTGTCCGTGTGCAACTTCCATCCTGCATACTTTTATGAAATTGCTATATGACTTTGTCTGTTCGTTAGAATACCTAAATTTTTTAGCCAGGTTCACCAGTTCTCTTAGGTATTTTAACGCAGTATTTCTTTCCGAATAGCATGAATCCCCTGAGCCCGGTAGTGGTGCATCTCGAGATTAGGTAGTGCAGTAGTTGCAGAACAAATCTGGCCATATTCTGATCCATTTGTAGCGCAGCCTTTTATGATTTATTCACTGACCGTGGTGTAAAAAACACTTTTCCCCAGCAGCCTGAGTACGATGTTGTTGAATGATAAAAATAAAATTAAAATGCAATCGAATGGATGGATTTTTCAACCCCAGCTGAAAGCTACGGAAGCAACTGTTCCCGCTCGAAGTAATTTTAAAATCATAGAAACATCTATTAGTCGAGGAAATGAAGCATTTTGGCTCGCATTTTTTTCGTCCAACATGGATTTACTTGAAATTTTCACAGAAGGTAGGGAATAGTCCAAGGATCATTTTCTATATAATGCCGCTGTACGCTAAAACCTTGGGGGTGGTTGCCACCCCATCTCGGGGGTGGGAATTTTTCGGTACATTTTAACCAGGGAAATAAATGTAAAAGGTAATTCTAAGAAAAAAATGTTTTTTACATTTTCTTCGTAAAACTAATATTTTTCGAGTTATTCGCGCTTGAAAGTAACAGTTTTTCGATGAAAAAATCGACTTTTTTAGAGGGTTTTTTGAGAATACCTCGAAAAATGTGCATTTAATCAAAAAAACTGTGGATACCAAAATTGTATCTTTTAGTAACCCAACCCAAATTATTTATCTCTAATATCGTTAAACAAACCGAGATACGGCATGTTAAATGTTAGCTTTTTTCGTCATATGCATAATTTGAAATATTAAAAGCCAAATAACGGAAAATCTTTGCATTTTTCGAGGAAAACTTTCGAAAAAAATAACATTTTTTCAAGAATGCAGTTAGACCTTTCAAAAAATAATAATAAAAAGTTTCGCATGAAACTTAAGTGACTTATGATCAAGAAAAGGTCGGTACCTGCTTTTCTCTATGGAAAAATCAGTGAAAACAACCCCCTAACTACCCTGCTAATTAAAAAATGGTCTTAAGCTTTCTGTAATTCCTTTTACATTTGTATTATAAATACACCCAAGAAGTCTCACCTATTTAAAAGGCCAAATTTTAGAAAAATTGGAGTTTAAACAAAAATTTATTTTTTGCAATTTCCTATTTTTCACTTTTACTTCAAAATATCTCAGAAAACACTGGAGATACGAGAAAAATTATTGATAACTAAATTATAGCTTTTTTAATAACTAAAATTCTATTGTGCATATATTTTCATTATAGTGAATAGTTAGCGAGATATAGCTGTTTAAAACCTCTATTTACGAGCAAACACCCCCTTATTCGAGCCCTTTAAACCCACCCCAATGAAAAACTAAGGAATCTTACGGAATTTAGTTTACACAGTTTTATAGCTCTTCAAAAATCCTACAAAATTGTTTTTGAAAAAAAATTTATCGCCAAAAATGAACGAGCCATGTTAATAAAAGGAATTTTTTTTTCGAAAAATTCGAATAGTCCGCTTATGGATCATTTTCAATGTATGTATAATACCACAGAACCGATTCGTATACTGGAAGATGACTAAAAAACTATTTGTATTTGTACATATTTGTAAATTCGCATTTTTGTGTAAATAAATGTTTTTGTAAATCTTTAATTCTACTTTTTTTTCTGTATACTTGAGTTGGAAACATATGGGAAACTTTTTTATTATTAATTTTACGAAAAAAAGTTATTCTTTATAAAAAGTTCTGCATGCCCCAAAACCTAAGATTCAATTATCAGATATCAAATTTTCTCAATATTATACGAGGTATGTCAAAAAATATGAATTTCGGCTAAGGGTAAAGTACCTTTATTTCTCTCAATATCGAAAATTCTTATTATGAAAAGTTGTTTGGAAATAAAAACCAAGCTCAAATATGTAATTACATGCTTCTAATTGGAAAAAAATATTTTCCAAATTTTTCTCAAATTTATTGATACTAACTTCGTTTTTATTCATTACACATACGATAACTCTTTTAATATTACTTTTACGAAAAAAAGGTATTCCTTATAAAAATCTCTGTATGTCCTAAGACCGAAGATTCAACCAACAGATTTGACATTTTATTAATTTTATACGAGTTTTGTCAAAAAATATGAATTTCACTCAAGAGTAAAGTACCTTTATTTTTCACAATATTGAAAACGGTTATTAAAAAAGTTGTTTAGAATTAAAAACTATGTGTCAATATGCAATTACATCCTTCTAATTGAAATACTGTGAAATATAAAGGTGCTATAATATTGAGCGAATTTCATATTTTTTGACACACCTCGTATAAAATTAATAAAAGTTGATATATCATGGTTGTGTCTTAGATTTTAGACCATGCAAAGTTTTTTATGAAGAATAACTTTTTTTCGTAAAATGAATAATAAACGAGTTATGATATTTGTAATAATTAAAAACGATGTTGGGTATCCATAAATTTGAGAAAAATATTTTTTTTTTCAATAAGAAGCATGTAATTGCATATTTCATCTTAGTTTTTAATTCCAAACAACTTTTTATCATAAGAATTTTCGATATTGAGGGAAATAAAGGTACTTTACCCTTAGCCGAAATTCATATTTTTTGACATACCTCGTATAATATTGAGAAAATGTGATATCTGATAATTGAATCTTAGGTTTTGGGGCATGTAGAACTTTTTATAAAGAATAACTTTTTTTCGTAAAATTAATAATAAAAAAGTTTCCCATATGTTTCCAACTCAAGTAGACACGCTGTAGATCTATTAAATTATCTACTTATAAAAATTGTAATGTTATTAATGGTGGTTTTTAAAGGTTGAAATATTATGATATTATATCCTAAAGCATAAAACAGTCATTATTTAACCAATCAAAACTAAATTTTACCCATATTAAAGTTTACAATGTTTTTATGTAATTTTTTTGACAATAACGGGTAGGTTACACCCCTAAAAATAATCAACCCCCTTAAGCATGATATGGAATATGAAGTACAGGGTAAGATGATCCTAATCACAAATTTTTATGTAAATCTATGCAAACCAAAATTATTATTTTAGGATAAGTATATTTTTTATATATATAGCTCCAACAAGGGTGGTTTTAAGAGTCGAAATATTATGATAGTATATCTTAAAGCATAAAACAATCATTATGTAACTAATTAGAACCAAATGTTGACAATATTAAAGTTTAAAATGTTATTTTATAATTTTTTAAAATTAGGGGTAGTTTCTACCCTTAAAAAACCAATAGCGTACAACGACTCAATATAGAAAATAAACTAGAGGGTGTAATGAGCCTAGTCCCAAATTTTTGTACAAATCGATGCTGGACGAAAAAATTGCGAGGTTTTGCCATTTTTTCAGCTTCATTTCCTCGACTATATCATAGATGTACACCTTCATTTCTCGGGAGCATTTTTAAAAGAATTGAGGAAAATTTACTTTACTCTTCATTCCATAGAAATGATTATGAGATTTCACAACATCCGTTATAAACTTTATTTTTTATGATATTTATATCTTTGTTATTGTTTTGCAAACAACGTTTTTCACACCTGTAAGCACAAAAATGTTTAGAAGTTTAGTTCAAATTCAGAAAAGGAAAGAGTCTATAGAAAAATATTTTAACGGACAATTAATTCGTTTTTTCGTGATAAATGTTTTTTATATACCTCTCTCAAAACTTGAGTAGAAAACTCAGTATTTTTTTAATTTCGTTTATCACTATGGATAATAGTTAAATCTAAAATTAGATTTTAATTTTTCATTAAAGTGATGTTATTTACTGACACTTACAACCTTAATATGATTTTAGATTTACATAGTGTTTTTGCCTAAGGTAAATAAATTCCTCCAGTACATCACATTGTAGGCACTTTTCAAAGCACTTGATCAAAAGGCACATTTCTTAGAATATGTAATTAGTACTATGATGAAACTATATGAATCTATAACAATAACATACATACCGGATGTCTCTCATAAAACAACAACATTCGATCAATATTCAATCTTGTTCATCAACAGGTTTCCTTTAAGCGTTATAGAATGCTTTTATATTACTTTAATTCATTTTTTATGGCAAGATTTTACCTTTGCGCCTTTTTCCGCAACGAACTAGGTACTAATTTCCTTTCTTTTGAGTTTTGCATACACTCAGTAGTCACCCAGTGCTACATTTGATGAATAACTTAGACGTAGTTGAATTTAAAAGCAATTCATCTATTTTTGTTATTGTAACAATTTATTTGTGGCATAGTAGAAGTCTGTCTGTCGAGTTGTTTCTCTCAAATATGGGAAAAGAGAATATACTAATCTTAGAAGAGTTTGATCTTTGGATTAGGTTACTACTTCTGCAAGTAATAGAGTGCGGTTGATTAGTAGAGAGCCTGCGATGACAATTTGTCATCGCACGCTCTTAACCACTGAATAATGAGAGAGCATCGACAGAGCATCGCTCGTCCTCAAAACTCTACTATTGGCCCGTTGACTTGGAAAACCCTCATTAACATTCCCAAAAACGGGTCTGACGCCCAGTCGTCGTAGAAATATAGTGCCCTAAATCTGGTAGCTCATTCTGCTTGGTATCTGCTTACTATCCGCGACTCTGGGGTGAGTTGTTAACTAGAAGCCTTTATTGATTTATTTCTAAAACCTGAAGAAACTAGCTGATATACAGAATGACTGTTAGGCGCAGAAAAATACGGTGCCACCAAACGCAATACCTTTTTGCCACCCGTGCAGTGATAAATCCTACTGTCTATTTGTCTTTTTCTTAGCTCGAACTTTTCTCGGTCTACCTCCTTTTCTCTTTCCTTCTTGTTGCCATTTTAGTATTTCTTTTGGTATTCGTTGTTCATCCATTCTTCGTGTATGTCCTAACCAGATAAGCTGTTTTGTCGATAAGTCATCCGTGACTGTTCGTTTGATTCCCATTATTTTTCTAATATTCTAATGTGTTCACTGGTAATCCTTTCTCTTCTTGATCTTCTTGCGGCTCTTTTCTAAAAATCCATTTCTGTTACTATCAGTGTTTGCCAGTGTTCTTTCTTTTAGTGGCCATACCTCACAGCTGTATAGAGCTATACTTTTCATTATAGTCTCATATATCCTCTTTTGTTTTCTTTCCTGATGGATTGGTTCCATAAAATGCTGTATAACATTGTGATGGCTTTTCTACCTGACGTATTTCCTTCCTTTGTGACACAATTTCATTGTCTTAGTGACAAATTCTGATTTTTGTAAAAAAAACTCCGCTGGTCCGAGAAATCATAATCATCATCATCAACCCGTACTCGTCCACTGCTGGACATAGGTCTCCCTCAGCTCTTTTTATCTTGCTCTGTTTTGTGCGGCTTGCATCCAGTTGCCGACAACACGCTTCAGATCGTCAGCCCATCTGGTTGGTGGTCGTCCTCTGCACCTTAGTGCTTCTTCTCGTGGTCTTCACTCGACAATGCGTTTTGTCCATCGGTTGTCTGACAATCTGGCGACGTTTCCTGCCCAATTCCACTTGAGCGACGCGATTCTTTCGACGGCGTCCGTTGTTTTTGTTCTACGGCGTATTTCTTCGTTTGGGATTCGATCCCTCAGGGAGACACCCAACATCTGGCGCTCCATAGCCCTCTGAGTTATGCGAATCTTGTTCACTACCTTTTTTGTGAGTGTTAATGTTTCGGCCCCATAAGTGAGTACAGGCAATACACACTGGTCAAAGATTTTCCTTTTCAGGCATATGGGTAAGTCCGATTTAAATACGTAGCTCAGTTTACCAAAAGTTGCCCAGGCTAATCCTATGCGACGTGGGAGCTAGCAAGTCTGGTTATCTCTTCCCAACCGAATTTCATATCCCAAGTACTTATAAGATACAGTCTTCTCAATATCCATTCATTCCATCAACAACAATATTACGATTTAGCACCAGATTAGTCATTATTTGCGTCTTGTTAATATTAATCTTTAGTCCGACCTCTAAGGAAGCCTGATATAACTTGTTCGACATTATTATTGCATCATCCATACGATTGGCTATAAGGACGATGTCATCTGCGAATCTCAAATGACTGAGCTTCTCTCCATTTATATTGATACCATATTCGTTCAGATCTGCCTTCTTAAAAGTGTGTTCTAAAAGAGTTGTGAACAGTTTTGGTGAGATGGTGTCTCCTTGCTGTACTCCTCGCGGCATACAGAATTTATTAGTTTGTTGATCAGAGAGTCTTACGCTAGCCGTTGCATTTTGGTAGATATGTTTTATCATGTTAGTGTAGCGATGGTCTATTCGGCATTCTGTCGATGTTTTTAACATTTTCTGCTGGTTTATGGTATCGAACGCTTTCTCGTAGTCCACGAATATCAGTGTCAATGGTTTGTTGTATTCCGCCGATTTCTCTATCAAGCTTTTTATTACCAGTAAGTGGTCGTTAGTGCTATATCCGGATCTAAACCCAGCTTGTTCTCTAGGCTGATATGCTGATGTCCTCCAGTCTTTTTTTGATAATTTTTGTGAAAAGTGTGATAGCAGACTGATAGGACGGTAGCTTTTTAGATCTGTTATGTCACCTTTCTTGTGCAATAAAACAATGACTGCATTGTTCCATTGGGAAGGGGTTTTTCCTTGGTAAATGCAGGCGGTGAAAAGTTTGGCCAAAACTTGGATAATTTTATTTCCACCTTGTTTGATTGCCTCGATCACTACTCCGTCATCGCCAGGGGATTTATTATTTTTCATTTCTGAAAATGTCTTTTTAACTTCGTATAGTGTTACTTCTGGCATTAATTCTGATCCCTGGTTTGTGATTTTGCGCAGGGGCTGATCTTGCCTTGCGTTGGTGCTCTCATACATTTCGCGATAAAACGATTCGACAACCTTAAGGATTTCGGCTCTATCCGTAGCAATATTTTTGTATTTGTTTCTTATTCTGTACATATTTACATATTTTTGTTGCCAATGTTATTCGTATTTCGCCGTAAAACTTTTAAACTTTTGTTTTCTTGAATTATTTGTGTTATTTCTCTTGTATTGTTTTCTCTTATATCTTTTCGGATTGATCGGTGGATATCTTTATTTAATTTCCTCAGTGTTGTATAGTTGGAGTCGTATTTTTCCGTCAGTTCTCTTCTTTTACTTAGTAACTCTTTAGTATTTTGGCTTAATTTTTCTTTATGGGTCACGACCGTCGGGCAGCACTCCCTTTCGGTTTCTTTTAGTGCCTTCGTTATGAGATTATTTGCTAGTTCGATGTCTTCTATTTTTCTAAGTCTTGTATACGTCTGTTTAGTCTATCTTCATAGAGGTCGTTGTTTTCTGGGGGAATCCATTTCTTCTTTCGTGTTTTGAAGATCATCTTTGTTCTTTCCAAGTTGACATTTAATTGTATCCTTACTCGGATTAATCTGTGGTCACTTCCTATCGAAAATTTGTTACGTACTTCAACATCTTTAATTATTTCTTTTCTATTCGTTATGATAAAATATATCTCATTTTTGACACTGCCATCTGGGCTTATCCATGTCCATTTACGCTGAGGCTTTTTATCGAAAAAAGAAATCATCATAGATAAATTTTCCTGGTGTAAGAAGTTGAGCAGTCTTTGCCCTCGTTCATTTCTTTCGCCGTACCCATACTTGCCCATTGCTACTTCTGTATCATCTTGTTTAAAGCCCATTTTCGCATTAAAGTCGCCCATAATTATTGTGTAATATGCTGGTGTAGTATGTAATGCTGTTTGTAGGTCGTCATAAAATTTTTCAATTTCTTCATCCAAGTGGCCTAGTCGTTGGAGCATATGTCTGGATTATCTTAAGGTTATATCTTGCATTTAGTTTGAAGATGGGGTAAACAATTCTGGGACTAATGCTAATAATTTTAGTTATTTTGGGCGTGCTTTCTATGTATAATGAATCCTACTCCACCATTTGAAATATCTTTTTCTCCTCTAAAATGAAATAAGTGTCCCGCTTTAAGAGTAATTTGGACTTCTCCTCTTCGTCTGATTTCGCTGAGACCGATGATATCCCATTTTATTGTTTTCAGCTCTTCCTTCAGTTCCATCATCTTCTGGTCCGATATAAGAATTCTAACATTGTATGAGGTGATATGCATTTGTCGTTCTTTGTGGTAGCCTGATCTTTTCCGGGGATTCTTAGCACCCTCTGCTCCAACCCTTTTCCACTCGCTACCTTAGCTGAGGGTGTTGGAGCCGCCGGAGACTGAGGGCTGTTCAGGGTTCAAGAAAGAATGATGCCAATTCTCGACTCCCGATGGACTGTCGGAGATTTTGTTTGACGTAGAGCATACAATGATTTCGGAGATGTGGGGTTAGGTATGGTGATCGATCGATGATAAAATACATTCGAATTCATTCAGAAAAAGAACGGTTGTTTCAGAATGTTTTGGTTCCCCTGGAACGGTTATTATTGTGTATAGAGATGGGCAACCACAGAAAACCAGTCTATTCTCCTTTTCATGAACATTTTTCAGTGCGTCACAAATTATAGAAAAAAAGGTAAGTCCGTGATAATACACATTTATGACATTTATTCTAACGTGACATTTTAGTTAAATCTGACAGTTGTCAAATTTTATTTTCAATTTGGAATAAAACCAAATCAATTGTGTCTATTGCATTTATAAAATGGTATTTTCTTTCATTTGTATAGTCTTATAAATTGTACAGATGATATTGATAATATTATTATTTTATTTAATAAATAATTCTTTTTTGATTATGGCGCCATCTATCGACAACTAGAATAATCACCGAACTAGAATAATTACCGAAGTATTCCCAGACGTGCCTTTTTTTCTGTCACATACAATTTAATGCGTTAGAGAGAAATCGAAAAACTGTGACGCACTGAAAGATGATCGTGAGAAAAAGAATACTACTGTTCCTTAAATTCTTGATTATGTGGAACTAAGATGGAATGTTTTCGAGGACATCCTAATATTCATTAGAAGTTTCATGAATTAAGAACATTTTCAGTCCGGGTGTTGGGCCTCGAATTCTTCTCAAGACGTGTTAACATGATTTTTAAAGCTATACAAGACATAATCCTGGTTGTTTCTTTTGAGATAATTAATAGATGCGGTCTTTTACTCATCTACGTTAATAATACACGTTAATAAGTACCTAATCAAACATTTACACAGTAATAAAATATATAGCTCACTTGCACAAAGTAGCTTTTATTTCCAGAAATATACCACTATTAGTCAAAAAGTAGAATATACCGGGTGTCCACTTATATTTTCCCCCATTTTTACTACCTATAACTTCTAAACGGCTCAAGATAGAAATATGCGGTTTTCGCTGAAATGTATTATTTTAGTAAAAGTTTTGCCTGAATGGATTGAATTTTTTATATCGCTTTCAAGTACGGAAACAAAAATGGCAGATTTTTAAAAAAAAAACGTTGTTGACTTTTTTTTAATGGAACACCCAGTATATTTTTTTGTACATTGAAAGAAAGGTCATTTACCTTTTCAGCAATATAAATTTTTTTAAATCGGTTGTCAAATCACTGAGTAATTAATTTTTAAAATGAGAAATGCAACATGGATATCGCATACCTAAATAACATAACTAAGCAAATTATGTTATTTAGGTATGCGATTTCCACATTGCATCTCTCATTTTAAAAGTTAATTTCTCAGTCATTTGACAACCGATTTTAAAAATTTTTATATCGCTGGATAGGTAAATGACCGTTTTTTCAAGTTTTTGGATAAATGACCATTTTTGATATCGTTTTTAAATAAAAAATGACGGATTTTTGAAAAAAAAACGTTGTTAACTTTTTTTAATAAAACACCCAGTATATTTTTTGTAACTTGAAAAAATGGTCATTTACCTATTCAGAGATATAAATTTTTTTAAAATCTGTTGTCAAATGAGTGAACAATTAATTTTTAAAATGAGAGATGCAATGTGGAAATCACATAACATAATATCAATTTGCTTAGTTCTGTTATTTAAGCATGTGATATCCACGTTGCACCTTTCATTTTAAAAATTAATTACTCAGTGATTTGACAACCGATTTTGAAAAAGTTTATATCCCTGGATAGGTAAATGACCTTTCTTTCAATTTACAAAAAAATATACTGGGTGTTCCATTTAAAAAAAGTCAACAACGTTTTTTTCAAAAACCCGCCATTTTTGTTTTCGTATTTGAAAGCGATATAAAAAATTCATTCCATTCAGACAAAACTATTACTAAAATAAAGCATTTCAGCGAAAACTGCATACTTCTATCTTCAGCCGTTTAGAAGTTATAGGCAGTTAAAATGGGGGAAAATATAAGTGGACACCCGGTAATTAACCGTTTTGTTAAAAAATGTTTAGTATACTTTAGTATAAGCTCCGTAACTATAAGCTCCGCTTCGAAATGCTACCAAGGACAGAATTATTGAATGATGACTATCTAACATCTCACAATTTAAATGTCTTCTTGTGCTCTTAATTTTGTTAACAACGTATTTTTTACTAATTTTTGTACCCGGCCTTCTTCTTTCTTCTTTCTCAAGTGCCCTGTCCATGCGAATGTTGGCTACTAACCATGATATATGAAAACGAAGATGTGACACCACGCAGCTCCTGTCAAATGTCAAGTGACGTCAATACGTGACAATCCCGAGTAATCCCGACATTTTTGTCATTTGTTGTTTGTTTCTGCTATTTATATTATACATGGTGTCCCGAAAAGATTGGTCATAAATTATACCACACATTCTGGGTCAAAAATAGTTCGATTGAACCTACCTTACCTTAGTACAAATGTGCTCATAAAAAAAGTTACAACCCTTTGAAGTTACAAAATGAAAATCATTTTTTTCAATATATCGAAAACTATTAGAGAATTTTTATTGAAAATGGGCATGTAACATTCTTATGGCAGGATCATCTTAAAACAAAATTAGAGTGAAATTTGTCCACCCCATAAAAAATTTAGGGGGATTTTGTTCCCTTAAACCCCCCAAACTTTTGTGTACATTCCAATTAATTTATTATTGTGGTACCATTAGTTAAACACAACGTTTTTAAAATTTTTTGCCTCCTAGTATTTTTTCGATAAGCCAGTTTTTATCGAGATGCTGCTTCTTTTTCAATATATTTACGTAAAAATTTTATGGGGTTTTGTTCCTTTAAACTCCCCAAATGTTTGTGTACGTTCCAATTAAACTATTATTGTGGTACCATTAGTTAAACAAAGTGTTTTTAAAATTTTACCACTTAGTCTTTTTTCCATAAGTCACCTTTTATCGAGATGTAGCTTCTTTTTCAAAATATACCTGAAAATGTAAATTATAAATAAATTTTCAGATTATTAACAGCTCTATAATCGTACTTAACCATATACATATTATATGTGGTGGATTCGACAAATATTCAAAATATCTCGATAAAAACTGGCTTATCGAAAAAGTACTAAGAGGCAAAAATGTTTTAGAAACATTGTGTTTAACTAATGGTGCCACAATAATAATTTAATTGGAACGTAGACAAAAGTTTGGGGGGTTGAAGGGAACCAAACCCCCATAAAATTTTTTTGGGGTGTCCAAATTTTACTTTAATTTTTTTTAAGATGTTGCTGCCATGAAAATGCCACATGTTTATTTTCAATAAAAAATCTCTGAGAGTTTTCGAAATATGAAAAAAAATCGATTTTCATTTTGTAACTTCAAAGGGCTGTAACTTTTTTTGTGTACACTATTGTATATAGGTAAGTGAGGTTCAATCAACCTATTTTTGACCCAGGAATCTGTGGTATAATTTATGACCAATCTTTTCGGGACATCCTGTATAACAGGTTAAACATTTGGAAAAACTGGTTGTCAGAAACGAGTTTAATTACCTCTACAATACCTCCTTATAGAAAATAATTCTAAAAATGACCATCATTATATAGCTATTTCTCAATTAGAACAAAATGAGATCGATACTAAGGTTTTTCTCATTGTATTCAGTGAATGTCATAATTACGTTAGTGTGATAATAATTTTAATGAAAGCATCACTATTTTAAGTGCACATTTGCCTATTTTATCTTCAATAAATCCATAATTCACAAAAGTTTATATCCATTACTTTATCACTACGTTTCGTAAAAAGAAATTTAACATAAATAATCCGTAATTTTGTTACCAGAATGGTTCCACTCTTCATGTTATCCATAGGTTATTTCAAATTGGCGCCGCTAACTAGTCACGTATTGACGTCATGCGCAGAACCGAACAAATTTAAAACACTTTGGTGTCATATATATGGCTACTAGCATAATAATTCGGATCTTGCTTACGGCACTTCTGAATAGTTCGACTCATGTGAGTCCGAATCACTTACGCAAATTTTGGAGGCACGATTTTCTTGCCCTGTCTGGTTCGTTTTCAACTATTATTCTCTCGATAATCAATTGAAATAAACGGCACTTACCGTATCTCAATATGTAGCTTAGATATTCAAGTTTTATTTGTTAAATTGCTCTCACAATTTCTTTTTCGTTTTCATTTCTGTGGATTACCTCTATGTTGGTGACATATTCGGTCCAGGATATACGAATAATACGTCGGCACCCCTACATTTCGAATGCGTCTAGTTTTTTCATGACCGTCTCTGTCAGCGTCTAGATCTTTGTACCATATAGTAACATTAAAAAAATGTAGCGTTTAACGCGAAGTACATTTAGAGGAAGAAAAAAATCCTTGCTTATACGGAGCTTTTCATATTGTAAATTAATGGTGTTGGTACCAAAATATACATAAGATTCTTCATTATCAAGTAATGTGTTCCTATCTGTAACTGTCAAGCAGATTGTTGCTTTTGATCATCAGCATCCAATTTGTATGCTTGAAGTTGAGGCTCAAACCAATGGTCTTAACCAAATCATTTACTATTTCCTAGCACAATGTAGATCGCCTCCATATACACGCAATTTATGCCTGGTTGTACGAACATATCTTAAGCTTAAGACATGCCGTAAGCTCAGCTTACGAAACATGTGCGTTGCACCATTGAATCTTAGATCCATTTTCAGCTTGCCACGTGTGGTAATCACATAAGAATCCAAAATTATTGTGCAGCGTAAGCGAAACTTAAGGCGGCCCTATCTATAAGCTGAGCTGAACTAAGCTGGAGCTTAAGATTTTTTAGTGCAATCAGGTATAAGACTCTAATGCCTGGTTGCAAAAACAGATCTTAAGCTTAAGACGTGCCTTAAGCTCAGCTTAGGAAACATACACGTTGCACCATTGAGTCTTAGATCAATTTGCAGCTTGCCATAATGGATTGCATAGATAAGAATCGTAAATTATGGTGCAACGTAAGTGAAACTTAAAGCGGCCCTATCTATAAACTGAGCTGGAGCTTAATATTTGATGGTACAACCAGGAATTATTTTTATTTAGGTGTAAAGTGATAAAAACAAGTCCTTTGAATCCCCCATTTTGTTCTGAATGCTTCATAACTAAATTTGAGCGTTAGTGCAGGGTAATAAGAATCTTCTCGGGACACTCAAATATCCAGGTAGCTGACTACTTTTTTAGTTATTGTAAACCTATAGGAAGGAAACCTACCTGTTTCCTGCCTAGAGTGCGCGTCCGTTTTTTAATTATTAACAATTTCGTGCAAAAATCGCGATTTTTTCGATCTTTTGCACTCCATTCAAAAGCTAAATAGTTGACAAAAAATTACAAAATAACTTTTTTAGAACATTGAAAAACCTTCAACATGCCGATTTTTGAAAGTTAAGAAGTTAATTTGTTGCTACGCAAACTGCAAAATAAGAGAAAGTCGTTATTTGTTAATAACTTTTACTAAAACTACCTTAGAACTTTAGCATTTTACCAAAAGTTGGGTATTGGGGTACTTACCAAACCCTCAAAATTTGAGACCGATCCATTAATTAGTTTAAAAGTTTTTTCTTTATCCCAGAGACCTTTATTTTGCAATAAGATGAGACAGAAAGTAAAGAAGATAGAGCAATTGTGAGTATGCCAAATGAAAAGTATAAGAGTGATAGTATCACAATGTATTAAAAAAAGATAAAAAAAAAATAATTAACATAGTCAAAAATCCTAATGCCAAATTTTTAAAAAATTTTAGTTTATAAACATTTAGAATAACTTTAAAAATGTTGTCTGTAGAAACAATTAGCCTGTGCTCATTTGGGACAAAGTTAGCCATATGTTTTTTTTTTTAATTCACAGCTAATTTGTTTATAACAATTAAGGAATCTCATTAATGCCATTTTAATAAAAAATTTGCACAAACATTATACCTTCACAGCACCCTCTACGATTTTTTAAAAATGTAGTGCAAACGATTACTAGGGGAACCTACAAATCCAGCGAGTTAAAATACCGAAAAAGCAATTTCAAACGAACATAATTTTCTGTATCTCCGGATCAACTCAATGGATTTTGATCTTTCTTTTTTTAATCTGTATGTAATTTCTACGTGCATTAAAAATATGCAATTTTTTTATAAATTTATTAATTAATAAACAGTGTAATTTGTTTAAACAATTCTTGAAAAAATATTTTTTTACAACAATCAATTTTTTTAATCAAGTATCATTAATGGTCATAGAAAAAGTTAAAGTACACTTTAATAAATATATGATTTTTATTAGATAATTATTTATTGAAGATAATTTATTTATTAAAGTATACCTTAAATTTTTCTATGATTAATAGGGATATTATGATTAAAATCATGGATTTTTGGGAAAAAATTATTTTTTTAAAAATTGTTTAAACAAATTAGACCGTTTATTAATTAATAAATGTCTAGACAAATTGCATATCTGTAATGTACAGAAAAATTACATACAAATTAAAAAGAACGATCAAAATATATTCAGTAGATCCCGAGATATAGAAAATGATGTAGTTTTAAGTTGCCTTTTTTAGTTTTTGAATTTGTCGGTTCCCAGCTACCCCTTCACTTACCACTAGTCACCAATTGAACTACATTTTTAAAAATTCGTGTAAAATGCCAGCTTTTCTAATACGTAAAATGAATTTTTCTACAAACAATATTTTTAAAGGTATTCTAAATATTTATAAACTACAAAATTTCACAAATTTGGCATTAGGATTTTTGACTATATTAGAAAATTTTTTATCGTTTTTTGGTACATTTTGATAGTATCAGTTTTCTACTTTCATTTGGCATACGTAGAATTACCCTATCTTTATTATTTTTTGTCTTATGTTATTGCAAACTAAAGGTCTCTGGGATAAACAATTAGAATATCCCTTAAAACTAATTAATGGATCGGTCTCAAATTTTTAAGGTTTGTTAAGTGCCCCAATACCCAACTTTGGGTGAAACACTATAGTTCTAAGGTAGTTTTGTAAAAGTTATTAAAAAATAACGATTTACACTTATTTTGCAGTTTGCGTAGCAACAAATTAAATTTTTAACTTTCAAAAATCGGCATTTTGAAGGTTTTTTAATGTTCTAAAAAATTAAATTTTGTAATTTTATGTCAGCTATTTAGCTTTTGAATGGGGTGCAAAAAATCGAAAAAATCGCGATTTTTTCACTAAATTGTTAATAATTAATAAACGGACGCGACTTCTAGGTAGGAAACAGGTAGGTTTTCTTGCTATAGGTCTACAATAACTAAAAAAGTAGTTAGCTACCTGGATCTTTGAGTGTCCCGAACATGGTCTATTTCTAGCTTACCCTGGATATTACCCTGGAATACGTAGGCAACTTGTCTGTAAATATTTATATATTGTAACATTATTCAGTGTAATGTACTGATATATAGGGGATCTACAGTTTAAAGCCTAATCGAAATGACTAAGTGTAAAGGAGCTATACTAGACAGACTACAACTTCGTGGTGTGTGAGGGTCTTCAAAGCGGCGACCTAAGTACTTTTGATGTTTGTTGGTAGAATCAAACTTTCATCATTCAGTACCAAAGGCAGATGCACTTACCTTTTAGCTGTCTAAGCTCTGGATTCCCAATTAATCGAAACACTTATTAATGGAGAAATAAATTTATTATTTTTTTTAATTAATTTTTGACAAATCAAACATCAAGTTTGACGAAGAAATCATACGTGAATCATTATAAATGTAAAAAATAGTAAAAGGTAAAATAAAGTAAAAAGTACAAAAACAAGTTAAAGTTTCAGTATCTTGCAGAAACTTCAATCTTTTTCTAAATGCATACGGCCTTCATTAAATAATCTCTTCGTACCTGGAAAAGTTTACATCTTGTCCTTGTATATTAAGAAATATAAATTAAGTTATTTTTTTAAACAGGTGGTGATAGAACACGAAGAAGAAGAAGACGACGAAGTCCCTCCTTGCGGCCCGATCCGCATTAGAAATCTTGAAGATTTGATTCGGCAACTCGAGCATCACTCGCGTCACATGAGCCCGAGCGGTTCCGAAGATATTCGAATGTCTGAAACCGAAGCCGACCGACATTATCGTCAAGAATCCTCCTCGGCTTGCAGCGAGAGTTCGCATCAATCACATAGGGATTCCCGCTTCGTTTATGGCCGGTATAGGTAAGTGACTTCCTTTTTTGTATAGTACAATTGTACAGAAATATCCGAAACTGCGAAGGTCACTCAGGTAGCAAATCAAGGAGAGAGCACTGTATTTTAACGCATTGATGCAAAGAATAAGCATGCATTTAAAATTCATCGTGCACGAAATCAGTGGTTTTGTGACATTACATACCAAATAATAGACCGATCAAAGAACAATCTGACCCCAAAAAAAATAAAGGAAGGATGAAAATTTGGGAATAGGTAGTTGAAATTGTCTTTTATTATATAAGAAAAAGTTTACAATTCTACATCCCCTCCATTTCACAAAAATGGAGGGGAATACCCCCCTCTCGAAGATGAAAACATACATTCAAAATAAGACCGGAATTGTATAAAATGACTAATTCTAAGCAACTTTTTTTCTATAGAGTTTTTTCACTAAGTCAATACTTTTCGAGTTATTTGCGAGTGAATATGTTCATGTTTAACAAAATAAAACATGTTTTTGGACGGTTTTTCGGAGATAACTCAAAAGGTAAGTATTGTAGCGAAAAAAAAATTTTCTTATCAAAAATATAGCCCATCAAAAATTGAAAAAAAAATGCAGTGCACATGAATTCTGTAGACCCAGTAGAAGCAGAGTTGCAGCTAATAAGAAGTAGGTTCTTCTTCGTCAAATTTCAAATCGAATATTTCAATGTGAAATAACCCAAAAATGGAGCATTCCCAAAAATCAATTTTTCAATGTGAAAAAAATTTCAATGTGAAATAAACCAAAAATGGAGGGGAAAATTCATTTTAAATTTTTAAAATGTTCAAAAAAAGGTTTATTTTTGTTTTTAAAGAAAACTTGTAACATTAAAAGTAAGTAAATTATGCTCCAAGTATTGTTGGTTCCTTTTATTTTTTGGTAAAAAAATCGCGAAAATCACCCCCTACTTAGCATCACATATACGTTTTAACATTACCACTTCACAAGTTACTTTGGCTGTGTATTATTTATATGATCTGTAAGTTTCATCGGTTCAAAGTGATTCGTTTTGAAAAAGCTGTAGTTAAAATGGCTTGAACGAGTAACTTATCACGAGTTTAGGCAAATTTTGAACAGCCATAGCATAATCAATTTTTATCTAACAAGAAAACAAAAAATCAAAAATATTCAAAAAAGCAAAACGTACATTTTATTATTCTTTGAGATTTTTGGTATTCCTAATTGTTTTTAAGTTAATTCCCTAAACAATTACGAGTTTTTTTCAAAATTAAAAAAAAATTATTTTGAACCCAATTTTTTTCAAAACTGAGCACTTTGAACTAGTGAAACTTATAGATAATATAAACAATACATAAGTAAAGTAACTTGTAAAGCGGTAACGATTAATTTTATTTGAGAAGCTAATTAAGGGGTGATTTTCGCCATTGTTTTACCCAAAAATAAAAGTGACCAACAATATTTTAAGCGTAACTCACTTACTTTTAATGTTAGAAGTTTTTTTTAAATAAAAATAATAGTATATTATTCAACGAGCATGTAATGATGGCTATTACTCACGATGATGAAGTTTGCGACACGAGCCGTAGGCGAGTGTCGTAATTCATCAGAGTGAGTAATAGCCATTACATGCAAGTAGAATACTATACTTTTTCTACGACCTTTTTTTATTTTAATTAGTAAAAAATATAATTATCAACTACTCGAGATTTAAGTTATAATCATTTACAAAAATACCTAAATGCTGTGTACCCCTTGGCTGAATAATTGGTTGCCTACTATTACCAAATTCTTATTTATTGTAAAAATACAACAAGAAATAGTCAATTCAAGTTCTATTCGTTTCTGAAAAATTATAAGCATAGATTTGTACCTACTGTCAGTAATTTTAATAAATAGGAAATGGCTATTGTCGGTGGACATATTTCATATAGTTATAATGTGTATTTACATTTAGCTATATTTAATATAATAATATAACTGTATATAATATGTTATAACACATTTAACACAATATAACTTAAAAAGTAAACACAATATTATAATAGTTATAAATTCCAATTAACACAAACAAAATGCGCTGTCACCGTCACTAAAACTAAAATAAATGATAAACGTCAAAATTTTTAGTACCTAAACAAGATATAAACGTAAAAAATATACTGACATTGTTACAGTTAAAATTCATTTAAGAATATGTAGAAGTTAATTATTGATATAAATTACAATAATTGTTGTATTAAATAAACAAGTTTTAAGTAATTTTATTTGAAGTTTTTATACGATTAATATTAAAAGTGGCATGCGCCACTTGAATCTAACTTCAGCCCGTGAGTAATGACCCGTGTGTAACTTCAGCCCGTGAGTAATGAACTGTTACTCACGGGTACAGTAATGAGTGCTATTATCTATGAAAAAATAGCGAATAATGACCATATTATTAAACGGTCGTAGAAAAACACTTTTTTTTTTGTTAAAAATGAACATATTCACTCAAAAATAACTCAAAAATTATTGACTTAGTAAAAAAAAACTCTATAGAACAAAAGTTACTTAGAATTAGTCATTTTATCCAATTCCGGACTTATTTTGAACGTATATTTTTTCACCCAGAGAAAAAATTTTTCACCCCGTATTTTCAAATTTTTGTAAAATGAAGGGGATGTAGAATTGTAAACTTTTTCTTATATAATAATAGGCAATTTCAACTACCTATTGCCAAATTTTCATCCTTCCTTTATTTTTTTGGAGGTATTCGTAAAATTTTGCGTTCCTTAATCGGGCTACAAAATCGTCGAAAAGTTGTTTATTTGGAATAAATAATATTTTTTTAATAAACACGTCGATTTTTTGCTTACTTAAAAACAATTAGAATAACCTTTTAACCGTTACCCGTAGAAAAATTGTTTTGTCATATTTAGAAAGACTGAATTTTTATACACATTTAGAAAGAAAAACAATTGTCCTAGGACAATTAGGGACGAAGTTAGCCACCCCTTTTTTAATTCACATGTTTTTGCAAAATATTTTTGCAGTATTTAGAATTATTTTTTGTCATTTCTTTTTAATTAAATTAATAGTGTAAATCTTTTTCTTTCATAAACTTTCCAAAGTATTAGTGTAACTTCATCATTTTCTGACTTATAGCGTTGCAAAAAAAAATAATTTGGGATAAACAAAGTAAATACCTTTTAAACTATTTGACCAATTGCTTTGAAATTTAGGGTATGCTTTAAGCACCAAGGGTCTGAGCATTCCGTGTAATAAGAACGTTCTAAGTTAATTTTTACATAAGTTATGAATATACAGTGGAACCCCGATAAGTCGGCCCCCGATAACCCGGAAGTCCGGCTAACCCGGACCGATTTTCATCAAATAAACATTTTGATTTTCAATATTTTGTATTTTGACAACGACCCGATTTGGGCGTCGCGAAACGGTAATAAAATTATTTTTCAATTTAATTGTGGCTTATTTCCCTTCAAAATAGTTAATTATCAGACAAACCTTTTAACAATAAGAATGTATATAATATAATATTTGAGAGATAATGTGTATGTGTGTAATTTAAACTATACGGTATTAAAAATGACTCATAGCACACGCCGCAGAAACAACAGCCACCTGTCTGTAGTACCTATTCCTTTTTATTTCAAACTGTCTTAGCATTGTTTAGGAAAGACTATTTAAAAAATTTTTTTATAAACAATGGTCTTTAGTTTTCACTGTTCTTAAATAACATTACATCGTTGTGACTGTATTGTGTGTCTTGTATTGTTCGCTTCCGTTTGCTTACGTTTGTGTTTGGTGTTTTTTTTAGTAATTTTAATGAGTAGGTACTGTGCATATTTATAAATATATTTCATGTTATTTGAATTCTAACGGAGTTTATCTGTAAGTATACCGTATTTTATTAATTTTTACCATATTCTCCGGCTATCTCGGATTTTCGATAACCCGGATCGGCCGCGGTCCCGATTAATCCGAGTTATCGAGGTTCCACTGTATATAAGAACTGAAAATTTATGATTTATTTTGCAATTTTCTAAACAACCAATAAGGATTGGCATTTTCAGCGAACGCCATATTGAAGTTTTTTATACGATTTGTGAGTTTCTCACTCTCAGATTTATTTAAAATACTTAACTTTTTGGTTATATACGAAAAAATCAAAAATTTACCGTTTTTTTATCTTCATTTGTTTATAACTATGTATATCATCAAAATCGGCTGCAGGAAACATATAAGTTATTAATATAGATGTCCATACTACTCAAAAAATTTGGTTTCGGCCTGGAGGGGGTTGTGTCACCAACAGGATATTTATTTCTCTGAACTAACAATATCAGTACAATATCGCTATTTTTGTCGAGTATCGTGAAGCTTTAGTAATGGGTCATTAAACGCATTGTCTTTTAAAAGATACAGTTTTCATTAGCAGAATATCGATGCTGTGTACGTCATGATCGATGTTATACATGATTTGTATATGCGTACTTTCCCTTCCAGCCTCATATCTTTGTTTCTCCAGATGACATACCTCAGACATCTTGATACGTAATTGGCTTTATTTGCTTGCTTTATAATGTACTTTTAACCCCAAAAACTTTTATATTAATAATTTGTACTGTAATTTACAATACTGATTTAATTTTGTTGTCCTCACAGGCAGCCATCGAGTAGGCTACCTTACCCTCACCCCCATAGTCATCACCAAGTCGAGGAGGAAAGTATATACGAAACTGCAGACCACGAAAGAGGTGCACCATGTGGTGATACTCCTGATAGTGAAAGGTAATCACTATCTATACTGTGGTGTTTTTGATATCTTCTATTTCACAGTTTACATTAAATTATGAGATTGGAGAATTTTTGCAGATTCAATTTCGATCCACAGTTGATTAAACTGTTTCATTTGTACATTGTAAACAAATTTGCTCTCTGTACTTTCATTAATTTAAGTAAACAAACTGTGGAACCAGAAATTTTTAGTGTAAGTGATATTATTTTCGTTTGAGATAACTGTATTAAAAATTTGTTTGTATATTTTTAAATAATTAGTTTAAAATAACTTAATAGTGAATGCAAAACTACTTGGTGTTATGGTATTTTAAAACGCTAATATATTTTATTAAATATCACAGCTTTGAAATATGTAATCAATATTTAAAAAAAAAGTGTCTTAATATATCTAGAGATACAACAAGCCTTAAGTAAGTTAAATGTTAAACTAAATTTCTTCACTACCTATATCTACTAGTGTTTTAACACTTGACAACACTTTAAAATAAACTATCTTTACAAACACACCAGTCATGTCGAATGATATCCGTTTGTCAAAGGCAGAACACAAAAAGGCTTTCAACAATAGAAAAACAGACACTTCTACATACGCACTTCACCTTCTAGATCATAATCATTCTTTTAATGACGAGTTTCAAATCCTGCATATTCAAAATAAAGGCCTGAATGACCAACTCGAGACAAACAGCTCCCCACTCCTCAACCTGTTCAGTTAAAGACTTTAAAGAGGCAAACACAAAGGCTAAATCACTTGAGAAAGGCACTCTGCTGAAACGGCATAATAAATTTTGTGGAAGTATAGAAAACAGACGTTTTCAGTGTTTTATTGTTAGAATTGGTCGGAGAGATAGAAGCGGATTTTGTGCGTGATAAGTAATATGGAAAAACTATACGGGGATATGTTAAACTAGTTGTGTACATGACTTTCCCCAGCGGCCGGAAACCAGAGTGGGGGACGAGGGTAGTTATAAGGTGTCAATTTCGCGGTTTTTATTATTTTTTTTTGTGACGCTCATGATCGAGATAGTGCACCAAAATTTGGAAATAAGTAGATGATGATGTAACTAAGTAAAATCTCTAGGGGCGGAACGCTGCATGGCCGACAAAGGGATGGGGGTAGGGGTAAATATAAAAAATATAAAGGGTTTTTTGCGACGTTCGTGATTGAGATAGTGCACCAAATTTTGGGAATGAGTAGACCATGACAGAACTAAGTAAAATCCCCAGAGCCGGAAACCAGAGTGGCGGAAGAGGGTAGTTGTAAGGGGTCAAAATCGCGGTTTTTGTTATTTTTTTTGTGACGCTCATGATCGAGATAGTAAACCAAAATTTGGGAGTAAGTGGATCTCACGTAACCAAGCAAAATTTCCAGGGGCGAAAACCAGAGTTGGGGATGAGGATAGTTTTAAGGGGTCAAAATCGCGGTTTGTATTATTTTTTTGTGACGCAGCACAACATTTGTCCCCCACGCAGCGTTCCGCCCATGGAGATTTTACTTAGTAATGCCATGAGCTACTTATTCCCAAATTTTGGGGCACTATCTCGATCACGAATGGCTGAAAAAACCCTTATATTTTTATACTCACTTCTGCCTACCACCCCTTTGTACCCTAAGCAGCGTTCCGCCCCTGGAGATTTTACTTAGTTACATCATGACCTACTTAATCCAAAATTTTGGTGCACTATCTCCATCATGAGCATCACAAAAATATAATAAAAACCGCGAATTTTACCCCTTATAACTACCCTCGTCCTCCACTCTGGTTTCCGGCTCTGGGGATTTTACTTAGTTATGTCATGATCTACTTATTCCCAAATTTTGGTGCCCTATCTCAATCATGAGCGTCACAAAAAAAATAATAAGAGCCGCGACTTTGACCCCTCAAAACTACCCTCCCACTCTGGTTTCCGGCTGTTGGCGAAAGTCATGCACACAAATAATTCAACATATCCCCGTATAGTTTTTTCATATTGCTTATCACGCACAAAATCCGCTCCCAGCTCTTAGACTAAATTATTATATTGTTTCTCCTTGTGCTCTGTTTCCTGTTTAAGGAAATCGGTATGATAACTTACGAGTTTTTTGGCATTTTGCTTTCGCTTTTCGTACACCTCATATAAGTAAAAATTTCTTGAGTCTTGAGTCAGCAGTAGGATTCTAGTCCTAAGAATAGTATTTTTGTCGCCTTTTTCTAACTTTGATACTTTTTGGCTACATTTCACTATCAATAAAATGGTTAGTGGATTATCCTTCGTTCCTATACATTTCATGTATATTCAACATTGACTGCAAACGGACTCAGCTATCAATTCCCCGAGACTAATTATTGATATTGACAATAATTTTAGTAATGAATATTAGTTATTAAGGTCTATTTCCAATTTATTGTTACAATTTCTAGTTATGTTTACCGTAGTATAGCTAACTATAATTAATTACCTTTACTGTTAGAATACCTAATAGAAGCAGCAACATTTCCTCATACGTTGTATCTATGAATAAGAAACCTCAAAATTAATTATTCCGCGTACACATACAAGAGAGACTTAGTTCCTAAGAGACCCTCATTCCAAACATATCTAGTAAATCGCTTATAATATAAAGCTTCACATGTAGTTCTCTTGTTCTGTTTATTTACGAAACTCCTCTGAAAAAATATAGGATGGGAGAATAAACTTTTTGAAGTTTAGCAATTCCTATTAACTTCTGTTAATTTTCTTTATTCGGTTATTGATACTTTTTTTGTATATTCATACATACTTCCTAGACCTGTCTGATAAGTACTTAGCCTACAAAAAAACGAAAAATTTGTAAAAGGGGTGATTTATTTCTGAACATGATCTTCTTTTAGCTCGAGTCACTTAACCCAGCGATGCTCTCTCTTCTTTAACCCGTTGAGTTTAGAAAAGTATGAATGAACTCCTCATTCGACTTAAATTTATACCCGTGTTGAGCTGCCCCCCCCCCACTTGCAAAAATTAAAAAACAAATAGCCCTGATTTATGAGCTATTTATGAGCTCTCATATTCCGCAAATTAAAAATTTTGAGCTCGTTCCACTAAGCAGGAATTTAATATTTTAGTGTCAGCCCCCCCCCCCCCCCCCCCACTACTTAAAAATAGGAATATTGAAACGATTTTTGCGGCAGAATAACGAGCTATTTATGAGCTCTTGAAATGATATAGTTTCGATTTTGAGCTCATCCCCTTCACCCCCAAACAACCCTTTAATTGATTTAACTTAAGAGAAAAATGCTGAGAAAACTTAAAATATATCGTATTGCGGATATAATTCCTATAGCTTATATATTCTAAGAATAAACTATTAAATCACGTGCATTTCGATTATTGAGCTACAACCCCTTCGCAAGAAAACTACCCCATCTTCCTGGCTTAAAAGAGAGTTGTACTTAAAATGCATTAAATTAATTATTTGGCGACTACATATCATTTAATAATTTATGAGCTCCCAAATTACGTGCATTTAGATCAGTAAATTGCAATTTATTTTGTATAGTGCAGTCACTGAAGGTAAAAATCAACGATTGCCTTCAATTTCGGTGAACCTTCATCGATTTTCACGAAAATTGGTCAGTGGTTAGAGGATACCTCAATAAACAAAGGTGACATAGTACCACCTTGCGCCTTTACCCTGAGGGTGGATACCGCGCCTTTTCGGGGGTGAAAATTATTTTATAAAAAATAACTGCACAAATCAATAAACGGACAAATTATAAGCAACATTTGTTATATAAAGTTATTAAAATAAGTCAATACTTTTTAAGTTATTAAAGATCAAAGATTTTAAATATTCGTGAAAAAAATGCATGTTTTGAAGCGTTTTTTGTAAATCACTGAAAAACTGTAAATTTTTACAAAAAAGGCAATAGTAGTTTAATTCGTATAGCTTATATTCTAAGAATAAACTCTTTTTCACATTTCGATTATTGAGCTACAACCCCTTCGCAAGAAAACCATCCCATATTCCCGGATTAAGAGAGAGTAGTACTTAAAATAATTTAAATTATTTATTTGGCGACTACATATCGTTTAATAATTTATGAGCTCGCAAAATATACGCATCTCAATTATTGAATTGCAATTTTCATTCTATAGTGCAGTCACTGAAGGTAAAAATCAACTATGACCTTCGATTTCGGTAAATCTCCATTCATTTTCACGAAAATTGGTGAGCGGATAGAGGATACCTCAAGAAACAAAATTAACAATAACAACTTGCATTTTAGCTTGGGGTATATGTCACCCCTTCTCGGGGGTTAAAATTACTTTATTAAAAATAACCCCACAAATCGACAGAGGGGCAAATTCTAAGCAAAATTTGTTATATAATGTTATTAAAATAAATCAATACTATTTGAGCCATTAAAGATCAAATATTTTAATTTTTGTGAAAGAAAATGCATGCTTTAAACCGATTTTTCATAATTAACTCAAAAATTGTAAGTTTTTACAAAAAGTTTTCATCGCTAAAATTGAAGCTAATAAAAAATATAATAAATTGCTTACTTAAAAATAATGTTAATTTAAAGTAAGCTATAGGTAATTAAATATATATTTTTTCTGGAGACCATTCAAATCTAAGGATTTAAGCTTAAATAACGGGAAAGAGATGCATTTTATGTAACACTTACTAAATACTTGTCAAAGTACTTAGAAATACCTATCAAATGAGCTCCAGAAAAAGTTGATATTCTTGTTCTCATGATCATTTTTCAGTGCGTCATTAATTATGACGTCATATACTGTATTGGGTGTGTCGAGACTTATTTCATGTAATTATTGACGAATCTGACAGATGCCAGAATCGTACTTTAGATGAAAAGCTTGTGGAATTAAACTAATTAGTAATTTAGTAGATTTGATTTTTACACAATATATTAACATGTAGGTATTTTTTATAAAGGAGAATAAAATTAAAAAGTAAACTATATTGTTAATTAAATTTATAAATAGGGAAACATTAAAAAATGACACAAAACTATCCATAAACTGTGTTTTTATCTTCTTCTCTAGGTGCTGTCTCCGCTTAAAAAGTTGGTAATCATCAGAGCGATCTTTATTTCTGAAACCGCGGCTCTAAATAATTCATTGTTATTACATCCAAACCAGTTCCTAAGGTTCTTCAGCCATGAGTTACGTCTCCTTACTATGGATATTTTTCTTGCATAATGACCTGGAGTATAAACTAATTTCTAACGGATTAAATTCTAAACCAAAATACAAAACTAACTTTTAACGAACTAAATTCTAAACCAAAACACAAAATAATGCACAAAAAAGTTGTGAAACACAAGGGAAGTCGAATTCGAAATTTCAAAATGACAGGTACACAAAATACTGACCTGAATAATAACCGTCACTTGATTCTTTGACACTTCTAAAAAATGGCCAAAATGGACGAAGTTTTCGTCAAATGTTCGTAATACGTGTATTTGATTGGCTAGAAAAAACGCGCATTCTAAATATCAACGAATCAAACGTAGGTTAGGAATAGACATCTTATGTATATAACCATTGTAATTCTGCATTATTTTTGTGTTTAATCACGGAGCTACTGCTTTTTCCGTCTCATCAAACTTAATGCATTAGAGAGAAATCGAAAAACTGTGACGCACTGAAAAATGATTATGAGAAAAAGAATAGCATCAAAATTTATTCTCCAAAAATTTTTCCAAAAAAATGAATTTTTTTTTGAATAACTCTGTTAATTTTTATGATATCAGGCATATCCAACTATTTGAAAGGTAATTTCAAGAGCTATAAAACTGTATTACATTTAATCTTTCAAATACTTTATTTTTTTAGGATAATAGTAAAGGGCTCCTGTTACATTGTTCTCGTAGTAAAATTTAGGCTTAAACGTTTCTATCTTCTTTATTTTGATTCATACAGAAATCAAAAAAAAGTAAAACCTTTGCTAATAAAAAAAACTCAAATTTCGTTATCTATCATTTTTTACGTGTATGAGTATTGCTGGAGTTACTCTCAAAAGAAAATAATTTACAAAAATTTTGATTTTTTTAAATAATATTTAAAATAATAACTCCAACAATACTTTACTTTAAGTACAACTCTCTCTTAAACCGGGAATATGGGATGGTTTTCTTGCGAAGAGGTTGTAGTTCAATAGTCGAAATGCGCGTGATTTAAGAGTTTATTCTTAGAATATAAGCTATTCGCGGTGTGCAAGTACTTGGAAGGGAAACGAGAAACGACCGTGCGCGAGTGGCGGAGAAATATTGCAACTATCTTAAATAATTTATATTGACGTATATTTCATACCTTCTGTCATTTAAGCAGAAAAATTATATATTGCTCCACAATATTGATATGATATGCAATTACTATATAAAGGTATTTTAATTAATTGTATTTTGCTTGCAGTACTGCCTTTTAATAACTAATTTTATTTACTACTTACAATTATTTACGTTTTCATAACATAACCTGAATCTTATTTTTTCTTCTTATTATTTTTTTGGACTATGGCCTTGACAATTATCCAGTAACCAGGACTAATATAATTGGCCAATATAATTAAAAGTGCGAATAAAAGTACAGAGCGTAGAAATAGGGGTCGCTTTGCCGAACTTGCACGGTCCCAATACGAATTAAACTACTATTAACTTTTTTGTAAAAATTTACAGTTTTTCAGTGATTTACGAAAAACCGCTTCAAAACATGCATTTTTCACGAATAATTAAAATTTTTGATCTTTAATAATTTGAAAAGTATTGACTCATTTTAATAACTTTATATAACAAATGTTGCTTATAATTTGTCCTTTTATTGATTTGTGCATTTATTTTTTATAAAATAATTTTCATCCCCAAGAAGGGGCGGTATCCACCCTCAGGGTAAAGGCGCAAGGTGGCACCATATCACCATTGTTTCTTGAGGTATCCTCTAACCAATGACCAATTTTCATGAAAATCGATGAAGGTTCACCGAAATTGAAGGTAATCGTTGATTTTTACCTTCAGTGATTGCACTATACAAAATAAATTGCAAAATACTGATCAAAATGCGCGTAATTTGGGAGCTCACAAATTATTAAATGATATGTAGTCGCCAAATAATTAATTTAATGCATTTTAAGTACAACTCTCTCTAGTTTGTTTGCGAAGGGGTTATAGCTCAATAATCGAAACCCACGTGATTTAATAGTTTATTCTTAGAATATATAAGTTATAGGAATTATATCCACAATACGATATATTTTAAGTTTTCTCAGCATTTTTCTCTTAAGTTAAATCAATTAAAGGGTTGTTTGGGGGTGAAGCGGATGAGCTCAAAAATCGAAACTATATCATTTCAAGAGCTCATAAATAGCTCGTAATTCTGCCGCAAAAATCGATTTAATATTCCTATTTTTAAGTAGTGGCTGAGTCAGCCCCCCCCCTCTAAAATATTAAATTTCTGCTCAGTGGAACGAGCTCAAAATTTTTAATTTGCGGAATATGAGAGTTCATAAGTCAGGTCTATTTGTTTTTTAATTTTTGCAAGTGGGGGGGACAGCTCAACACAGGCTAAATTTATGCCTGGCGAGTGACTTTGTCAAGTTTGGAAACAAAAAGAAATTGTACAGGGCCAAATCTGGAGAATACGGTGGATGACAGCAGTTCGTAGCCCAATTCGACCAATTAGACCGTGCTGACGGCGGAGGTGTGAGCCGGTGCTAGAGGTGGGAAAAACCTACCGGTTATAACCGAAAACCGGTTTTTTACTGCGCAATAATTGGTTTTTCCGGTTGTTTTTTTTCTCGGTTATAACCGTTTTTTTGGTTTTAAAATAATAACCGGTGAAAAACCGGATAAGTTATCTTTGGAAAAATTATGAATTCAGAAAAAAAATATGAAGGTTTTATATATGTATATTATGGGTTTCCGGTTGATAGGACAGTATTCGACTAATTCGGAGAACGTTCGCCAGGTGATGACCACTGTTTCGACCAATACTTGGTCTCTGGTGTATACCAGTAGATCCAAGTTTTGTCGATGGTTATGAAGCAACGTAGAAACTTCTTCGGCTTACGCTTAAACAGTCTCAATCACTGCTCAAAGATTTATCGTGGCTCAAAAGTTTCATCGCACTGACAGCTTTATTATACCCGATAGTTTATGCAGAATATGACCCACAAGATCCAATAAGATGTAAATTGGAGCTGGAAGGTCGGATAATAGAACAAGTGATGGAGTTTAAATACCTAGGCATCACACTATCTAGCTACGGAAGACTCGAAACAGAAGTGGAAGATCAAGTGAATAGAGCATACAGAGCCACAGATTGCCTGAGGGACACAATATGGAGAAATAAAAATATCGGAAAAGAAATGAAAGGCAGAATTTACAAAACAGGCATCAGACCAATAATGACATACGCGGTAGAAACACGACCCGACACAGAGAGGACAAAAATATTGCTCGAAACAGCGGAGATGGAAACTCTTCGAAAAATCGATGGTAAGACTCTATGGGACAGAGCTAGAAGTGCAGATATACGACGTAGATGCAAGGTGAATAACATTAATAACTGGGTAAGAAACAGAAGAATAGAATGGAAAGACCACATAAGCCGAATGACAACAAATAAAGTAGTCAGGACTGCGAGAGACGGTTTCCCAATAGGAAAACGATCAGTGGATATACCACGAAAACGATAACTTACTAAAGGTACATTGAAAAAACAGACAGAGTCATGTCTATACAAAAAGAAGAAGAATAAGATCTTTTGAGAGGCCTACTGTCCCAGCTGTCTTGCTCACTTTCAGTAAGTGGTCTGCCAATACTGTAACGTATTGGCAGACCTCCTATAGCTGTTTTCACGTTATCATTCATGGACGCCGTTTTCGGGGTACCTGGGCGTGACTTAGCAAAAACAGACGTCAGATCACCTTGAAACTTCGGTTCGGTTGAAATTTATACGTAGGTCGTCTACAAGAATGTAACACGATAGTAGATTTCTCTTGCTATAGTGCCGCCATAGGGCGATGTGGCTAAGTACTTGTTAAACCGCCTAGTAGTTTGCATTTAGTTGCACCTGTCATTCCGTCGGAATGATTGGATAGGGTAGGGAATTTTATTATTGATAGTGAAATAAATAACTGAATAAAATTTGTTTTTGATGCTTACATACAAATAATGTTTTATTCATTAAGCTGTGATATTTAGTTCAATAGATAAACATAAACAAACAAATGAAATAACTTTGCTACCAATTCATCTTGGTAGTACTGTTACTGTTCCTATTTTTTAGTGATGAATTTATTCAAGCTCAGCAGCAGCTAGCCCGGTGGGCGAGTGAGGACACGATGGGGGGTCAGCCAGGCCCCAGCGGCGGTTCCGTAAACGTAGGCAGTGCCGTTCCTCGAGAGTACTACCCTTCGCCGAGCAGTTCGACGAGCGAAGAACCGCCGAGCATTGCCAGGGCGCCGGCACCGACGCCCGGAAGCCACGTCCCCCACCCCGATCACGCGACCATCCACAGGCCGAAGAGATACCCCGAATACAAACACTGATAGTGACTCCCGAGCGCCTACGAGGCGCTATTCTCGCGTAGGCCCGATCTTGACTTAGCCACGTATACGCCCGCGAGGTATATTGACCACCGGCCGAATCTATCGTTATCGAGACGAATGGGCGCTCAATTTGCGGACACTATCATTTAGCCACAGCACGCTATATAAAGTGCTGACCTGAGTGCAGTCGATGCGAGACCGGCGAGTTACACACAATAGAATTAGGCCGGTTACACACTATCAGGCACACCTGACAGGTCTTACTCTTTAGGTGTACCTGATAGTAAGTGGCCGGACTAAGCACTGTCTGGAAACTTCGCAGCGCTACTTCCCGATACGAGTCAGATTTGTTGAATAAAAACTACCTAGGTATATTTAACATAGACTAACTAGAAGTAAATCTCATCTGACAAGATTAGATTTACTCACATGGCTCGTGATGGGAAGGATGCTGCTATTACATTCTAAACATGCTAAACTATGTGTTGGAATCTTAATGTCGTTATCTGTACATTTATTATTTCCAAAAAACACCCTTATGTATTTTTTCTACCAATTTCTATGGTTGCTTTATTTAAAGAAAATAGCAGCTAACAAAAAGAAACTATATTTAAAGCCTATCCATTTTTAAACGTAAAATTTAGTTTGCTTTAAACTATTTATATATTTGCTTGTAAGTGAGCAAAACTTGAAAGTAACATGCTTAATTATATTCTCCTAATGATAGCCGTAATCAAAGTACACCAGCCTCGCAACATCATATTAAAATGAAGATTTTAAAGAATATTCAGTACTTTAAAATGCATTCCAACTTTCTATTACTTTTGATACACCAGGAATTGTCAATAAAAAATGACAGATTATTGTTAAGAAATTTATCAAATGAACACAGTACCTAAGTATAATTTGGATAGTTTTCAATCTGGTATCTATTGAGATCATAATTATAATATGCAATATCTTAAAAAGCAAGCATGGACAGTTGTTAGGAAAACAATATCAATGAAAACCTACCAATAAGATATCAATATGTTAGCAGACTTACCTAACAAAAGAATTAAGAAAAAGTGCTTTGTATCATGTAGTTCTGCTACCCATATTACCATTTTTGTAATAAAATATAGATAACTTCATTTAAAAGCCACTTGCCGACATGGGCATCAATATTAAATCTACTGATTTTTGTCGTATTTCGACTCAAAATATTCGATGAAAATTATACAGTTGTTTCGAAATAACACAAATTGGAGAATTCTCAATTCGACAGCATAATGTGACGCATATACGTGGATAAAAATGATAATAACTGTTCACAATAAGGTTACTAGGCTGTTAATATACACTTTTTGTGCTTTTTACCGCACATTTATAACGAAAATAATGCAGTTTTTATTGTTTATTTTGATAAATCATTCTGAAGAGAAATTTTACGTTTTATTAGTTTTTTATACGTCAAGAATTGGTATAAGGCGCCGTAAGCTATAAAGATTCTAAATGCAGAATCTATTGCCTGAATAAAACTAAGTCAGCGGCAACCAAAATGTTTAAATCCAAAGAATGGTAGGGGATAAAGCGTCAATACCAAGATAAAGTTAAGAAAGTGACATGTTAGTATATTGCTGTTGTTCTTCAAAAATGACCAGCAAAGTTGCACATAAATTCTTAAAACGAAAACAGAAAAATAAACAAAATATAGCAAACAGCATAATAGAAACAAAATGATGTTAAATGGTATGTAGTGATTGCATATTTATTTAATTAACCAATAACTGTGTTATATAATCACAATTTAGCAAATAATGTTTTTTTGCTGTGATTTTTAGATTGTTTGTATCAGTGCCTGAATCATAGTTGTTAAAAATTAATCTAATTTAATTAATTAGTTTTGATGAGAAATAAGCCACAATTTTACTAAAACAATGATCTAATTTTTTTTTCTAATATAATAAATAAATGTCATTGATAATAATAACGTTCAAACTTTTTCTTCTTTAAGTTCCATGATTTATCGAAGTTTGGAAATCATCATGACAATACGCTGCCGCTCTAATAGCTCGAATCGTTCCAACTATAACATAATAAAAATCAAAAAATAAAATGCAAAGTTCGTAAAAATTACAGTATATTCCGATGTTATTCGATTTAGTCCTAGTGGGCTTCTTTAAACAACTCAAAAATCATCTCAGATTATCTGACAATATTGTTTTAATAGGCACGAACACTAATGATTTCATTCAAATGTTATCACACTTAAATCAGAATGTTACTGTTGCTGTGTGACTCCAGTATAGATTTGTCACAATCCGAATATCCTTCTCGTCAATACCTGTCTTTCGTAGAATAAAAGAGCAAGAACGTAAGTCCAATACTGCTAAAAAACCTAACATGGGGAACAAATTAATGCAGTTCAAAAATATAAATATCAGGAACAGTAATTAATGAAAATAATGAGTGAATAGAAGAGACTAAAACCAGAACAGGACCGGAAAGAAATGGTTTCACTGGATTGTGGCCTTGGACAGACATTAAATACAGATGTTTCAAATAGATTGGCAGACTTCAAATTATTGACCTATAGAAGAATATTACGAATAAGTTGGTGAATAGACTCACGAATGTCGCGGTGTTGGGAAGAATGATAAAAGAAAAAGAGGTTTTTAAATATGTAGTATTAAAATTGAAAAATAATATTAAAATTGTAAAACATGGGACACGTCATGAGGGGAGAGCATTTTAACTTGCCGCAATCAATAATATAAGGAAAAATACAGGATAATAGGATTCGTGGAAGGAGATGCTTCTCCTGGTTAAATAATTTGAGAGCTTTGTTTAACTATAATTCTACTGATCTCTTTAGAGAAGCTGTATCAAAAGTGCGAATTGCGATTATGATGACCCACCTTCTTAGAGGAGCTTGTACATGAAAAAGAAGAAGAAGAAGACCATGAAGACAAAACAGTCAAAGTTGTGATCTTTCAGAATAAGACATTCCATGAGTTAACTTACAGCTTAAAATATCGTCTTTGATTTAATTGTCAGTTTCATATTCATTCTTCTTCTTCTTCTTCTTCTTCTTCTTCTTCTTCTTCTTCTTCTTCTTCTTCTTCTTAGCCTTCTATCGTCCACGTTTGGACATAGGCCTCTCCCAACTCCTTCCATCGGTCTCTATCCTGAGCAACATATTTCCAATTTGTTCCGGCTACTTCTTTAACATCGTCAACCCACCTCATCTGTGGTCTTCCTCTCGGTCGTTTACTTTCTTAAGGTATCCAGTGTTGTATTGTTGCATTCCAACGTTGGTCTTTTTGCCTAGTAGTGTGGCCTGCGAAGCTCTATTTAAGTTTGGCAACTTTTATTGTTATATCCTCGACTTTTGTTTTTGATCTTACCCAGTCGTTCCTCTGTTTATCTGACAGTCGTATACCTAACATTTCTCTTTCTATTGCTCTATCTATTGTTGCTAGTTTCTTCATATTTGCCTTGGTTAGGATCCAGGTTTGACATCCATATGTCATGATAGGATGGATGCACTGGTTGAACACTTGCTCCTCAAGTATTGGGGTATTTTGCGGTTCTTAAGTATCAACAAATTACATTTTCAAATCCTGCCCATGCTAGGCTAGTGTTGCTCTCCTAGTCATTTCCGCACTTTGGTTCTCTGTGTCAAGTTTCAGGATTTGGCCTAGGTATATATATATTCCTGATCGGGTCACAAATGAGGAGGTCCTTAGAAGAATGGGGAAGAACCGAGAAGTAGGTATTAACCACCATCAAATCGCGAAAGTTGGAATACTTTGGACACATTCTGCGAAATGAATCCAGATATGCCCTCCTACAAGCCATCCTGCAAGGAAAAATATTTGAAAAGCAAGGTCCAGGAAAAAGAAGAACATCCTGGTTAAAGAACCTCAGAACCTGGTTCAACACAACATATATGCAGCTTTTCCGCGTTGCTGCAGATAAAGTGAAGATTGCCATGATGATCGCCAACATTCGTCACGGATAGGCACATCAAAAAGAAGAAGAAGATATATATTCATGGACTTTTTCTATCTCTGCCATTTATAGTTATACGTCTGGGGTCATCTGTGTTTGTCATTATTTTTGTTTTTCTCATGTTCATTTCTAGGCCGACGTATTGGGAGCTACCTGCGAGTTCCTCCATCATAATTTGCAGTTCCTCGAATGAGCTCGCTATAATCACAATGTCGTCAGCGAATCTGAGGTGATTTAGCTTCTTGCCTTTAACGTTAATGCCATAGATCCACAGTGACCAATTTGTCATTTTGAAGACGTCTTCTAGGGCTAGGTTGAAAAGCTTTGGTGATATTACGTCTCCTTGTCTCACGCCCCTCTTAATGGGGATGGGATTTGTATTTTCGTCTAGTTGTACTATTATAGTTGCATTTTCATATATACTATGTATTAGTTATCTATATCTCGAATCTATTCTACAATTATTAATAGCTTGTTCTATTCTTCATATTCATTAAAGCATTGAAAATATGCAGATCCATTTTTAATTGTTTAATAATAAAACTTTATGTTTAATCGCGACAATATTTTTTTGCTTTTGAACATGTTGATTGTCGCTGATGGGATTTAAACAAGAGGTTTAAAAAATCTGTTTTAAACAATATTTGCCCGTTATGCCAGCAGTATGACATACTCCGTTTGCTACATTTTTTTAATTAAAAATATAATCAACTGTATAAATATATTTTACATGACACTATAATAACATACTCAATATATGTTTCATTCTCAAATTAAATTGACTCTTTTGGATACATTTTCGGATTTATTTAAAATAAAATAATTTTATGTTCTACACTTTTTATATACAATGTGCCTACAAGATTAAAGGCTTTTTCTCTTTTTTGTTTACATCAGTAAAACACTGCATCATTTTCTAAAATTTCAATACGTTTAGTAGCAAATCAGTAATTAGCTAGATAAAAAATATTGAAGAATTGCCCTTTTACTACCATACGAACCGAAATATCACATTTTACTTCATGGAAAAATCTTGATGATATCTGCTCTTTTTGATTTACAAAAGTATGGAACGTTCTGCCAAAGTTTTATAGATATTATTTTTAAGCGTTCTCGATAAAATCGACGCTCTTGTTTATATTTTTGTATCTCAAATACTGCAAACATTATTAAGATTATAATTATTTCAAATTTCAAAAATGTTATACTTTGTTCATTTATCAATTGATTTAGGATGCCAAGCATATTTAGTTAATGTATGAAATAGTTTTAAAAAAATATAGCGTATCTGTTACTGGTAAACACAAAATCATTGAATATGGAATAAAATAGACATTAGCTATTCATATGACAGTAAAAGTACACTGTCATAAGTTAGGCGTCCATAAATTTTTTTCACGAAGGAATCCTACAAATTCTGTAATTTACATCAATTGAATTTTGAACTCATCCTGTTCAAAAATGCTTCCTGTGGGTCTATAGTTTTGTAAAAACCGGTCCTAATCACGTTTAAATTGGAATATCCAGGGACTGATTGGTTTTAAGTGTGCGGTAAAATATATTATACATTTATTTAATGTAATATACCCCATCGCGTAACTTGAATACGTTTCTTTAATTGCCATTACAAGCGGCTGTGTGAGAGATATTTTGAAATACTTTTGTTCATAACTATTCAGTTTAATAAAATTCTAAAGATCGGACGTTAGCAATGATATTGTCAAACGAAAAAGCTCTAGAAATCCTACTTCGAAAGTTGTACCAAATACTAAAGAATGGAGAAATATTAAAATTTATAATGGAACAATATGATGCTTATCAGTAAGTTTGAGTTTTAGGCAGTAAGTTTCAAATCAAAGAATTATAAATAAAAAATATCTTAATGACTAGAAGAGTCTGATAAAATCACTGCAATTAAACAAAACGTATTCATATCGTTAGATGAAGGTACATCTTAGTGGATAAATACATCAAATATTTGACTTCGAAGACAATTTATTAAAGTCTGGAGATACTTGAAATAAAGGAGTGATACGAAGATGCCTTGAATGTTTATAGCTCCCTGAGAAGCATTTTAGGACAGCACGATTACATCAAATTATACATAGAATAAACTTTTAAGGAAAAATTTTAAGAGAGATAAATGAAATAGAATATAGATGTCCATTTTATTTTACCGCTATTAATACAATTATTACGTTTTATAAGTATCATTAGTGTGTAGACATTTCCGAAATAATTTTTTACAGTTTACTTAAACAAAATAATAACGAAATAGTTATTAACCTTCTTTAAATTCATGCATTGATTATTGTTGGGCATTCTAATTTTTTGGAAATAGCTAATTATTTTCATTATTAAAGGTAGCTTGAAAAAATTCTAACAAATGATTTTAACTTTATAGGAAATATTTTTTTTATATTTATTTTTTTAATACCTAATTATATTAACAAATCATAAAACATATTTTTAACTTGTTTTTTTATTTCTAGGACAATTACATTTGATGCATTAACTACGTCGACAAAATGCCATTTAATACTTGGGATTGCCATTGCAAATGAGTTTTTAACTTCAAAATGAAATTTCAAGAAAAAATATACGGTTTATTTTTTGTCGAAATCAAGGAAATCTAAAAATCTAGAAATCTAAAAGTCTAAGAAAATCTAGTAATCTAAAAATTTGAATATAATTGAATTTAAACATATAAAACATTTACCGTTATCTTTGATGCTTTGTAGCATCATATGTGAGAACCTGGTGGGGACAAGGTTTTTCAATTAAAGGAAATTTTCTTGTCCTACGGTCGAGCCGTATGAACGACTTTTCGTAAAAACAACGATAATCATTTCACATCACGCATACACAACAAACACAAATCCTGACTCTTAAAATGCATAGGGGATTGAGAAGGAAGAAGTAGCTATAGACAAAATAGTAAAAAAAAGATATGGTAAGCTTTGAAAAAAAAACAGCGATATCTGGAATATGCGAGAACGATCGTTTACTGAAGCGTAGAACATTCATGAGAAATAATAGTATCGGGGTTTTTAACATTTACAGGATCATACAAGTTAGAGACCTTTCAATTCTGTCTTTATAGAAAGATCTTGAAAATACCTTGGACAACCCACACAGCCAACGAAATTGAGCTGAGGATAATAGGTACAGTTAGGGAGCTGTTAAAGATCACCAAAATTAGAAAAGTTAGCTACCTACGAAACATAATGAGAAAAGAAAAGTACCGCCTTGCGCAACTGATCATCCAGAGGAACATTGAAGGAAAACGGCCTCCCGGTAGGCGCCAGATTTCATGGCTTAAAAATATCACAGACTGGACCGGCCTTGATTCAACATCTTTGTTTAGAGCCGCATTGGATAGAGACATATTTGACAGTGTAATCGTTATCTTCCACTAAAGAAGGCAGCGCCACAAGAAGAAGACAGGATCATATAATAATAAAATAGCAAATCACCTTACAAGAGAAAAAAATACAACCAGTAGCAAAGATAAATATAGAATTCGTAATTGAGATGTAGTTAAAGTACTTGTGGTACATCACTATAAATGAATACAAGTCAGACATGTATTAGTCTTGGAAAACGCATAACGCATAAGGATAATACCTTTGATTTCAGATATAGTTTAAATATTTATTCGTTTCTGTTATTGCAAAATATAAATTTCTGTAACTGTTAAAGCGTTTGTTAGAAACTTGAGCCACTTTTAAATATTTTTAAAATACATAGCTTTATACACAAGGTACCAGGATTGTGTCACGAATGAAATCAAAAAGTACTCATATAGCAAATAAAGTTATAACCTATTTTATAAATAATCATTCGAAATGGAGCGCTCAATTCGTCTCGTAGTTTTTAGACAACGTATTCGATTTCGAACAAATTAGCACTATGTACATATTTAGGTTGTTGAAAGTGTCCAGTTGAAGGATGAGTGTTGGTTAAGGTTAAAATCAAATTCTAAATTAGTTCGGAAAGTAAGTTAGTATTGGAGATAAGATTGAAAAAAGATTGTAAAAAGGGATGAGTGTCAAATTTTTAGAAAAAATCAAATTTTAAAACGAAATTTATATACTTTATTTAGCAACAGAGTAGAATATCCCTGTGCAATATTTTTTTCGCTGTTAACCCAGAAAGTACTGGCATTATGGTGTTGGTCTATGAGCCTTCATGTTAACATGCAAATTTTTCACTGGTGGTTATTTTTTACAGTAAATATGATGTATTTATTGAATAAACTAGAAAGTGAAGAACAAAACAGTGAAAAAACGTTGTAACTAGAATGATGATGGCTTTAATATGAGTCTTGCTCACATATTGTATAAGAGAGTTCATTATTCTTTGATTCCAAATGAGTCAACAAAAATTTTGTTACGAGATCAAACTTATAATTCTGAAGTGGTCTAAGTCAATTACAGCAAAAAATTTTTAGCTAATTATATCTGTAGATTCTCGAGACTGATGATCAACAAAACAGTGATTTCTAATCCGCATATGTTTTTATGAAAAAGACTCTTCCTACATATAACACAATAGTGAAAGACATGTCTTAACGGGACAATTCGTAACCACACAAATTGGTAACGGAAAATTCGTAACGACGACAGTTCCAAGCATCAACAGTCCGTAACTATAACTGTTCGCAACAATATAACTCGTAACGCCAAAATGAATCATTCTGTTTATTTTTGTTGACATAGAAACCAATTTTTATTACAGATGTAATTGAAATTACGTTTATCATCTTAACAATCCATCATCAGGTAAAACATTTTTAACACAATTCATATTTGGTGGAAAGATATATTATGTATCTTAAAAATTGTGTCATAAAATAAATATATAATTTACCTGTAGTTTACTACTAAAATAAACAGTAGTTTATTTAACCTAACTATTTAACCTGATATTTTAAGTAATAAAGGAGGACAAACAAAAACATTATTACAGATCAACTTCAACTAGTAGCATATGCAGATGATCTAGTCATAAAAGTGAAAACGAGGATAACACCAATAAAAGCAGTTGAAAATTGGATAAGGAAGTAAAGAGAATAGGGCTAAAGATAAACCAGCACAAAACAAAATACATGACGAATAGGAGGAACGACATAACGACTCAGAAATATTTAATAACACATAACCATAAATTTTAAACTGTTTCCGCTTTTAACTACATTCTTGCGAGTAACAATAGGAAAAACCGGAAAATAGAGAACACGGGAAAGAATTCTGAAAGGCAAAATAACATATGGAAGGAATAAGAAAGTCTAAGTAAGAAAATAAAAATGGACCTATATAAGATCTTAATAAGATCTGTTGTTAGATATGGGATGAAAACAACGACGATTAACAAGAAAAAGGGAGACAGCTTTCTAAAATTTGAAAGAAAAATAATGAAAGCAATACTGGGCCAGAATGTAACAAGAGAGGGAGAAATAAGAATAGAAGCAAATGCCGAAATTGAAGAAGAATTAAAGAGAGAAAATAGAGTCAGAAAAACTGGAGAGTTCAGTGTGACGACAGGAAAAAATGGAAAATAGTCACGACATCTGAAAAGACACACAACAAGCTAAAATTGAAAGAGGAGTAATTCACCTCACCCAAGAATAGGATTTTGAATGCCATAGCGTTAGCTATAAACCCTATGGATTGTAATGCTTAATGAATGAATGAGCGAACAGTGATTTTTTCACAGTAAACAGTAACTTTGAAAGTGATTATTACAGATAAAATTTTGAAATAATGTTTTTGAGTTGTCATATTAACAAAAATAGATGCAAAATACGTGTGAAGTATATTTAAAAAGAAGTGGTCTTAAAAAAATACTACTACTTTTAGTGTGGGAAGTATGCAAAATACATTCATCGTATATATTGAGGAATGCTAAATTTGTGCAATTTGCTAAGTTATAATTATGAACTCTCAATGTTACAAATTGTCATCGGCGTCGTTACAAATTGATGGTCTTACGGATTGTTCGTTACCATTTTCGGGGTTACGAATTGTTGCGTTACGAGATGCCATGGAACCACCAATACCAAAGCAACTCTTCCGCTCAGCTTAACCTTCTTATCAAATTCTTCATGTTGTATTGTATCAAAAGCATTTCTATGTCCAATAAATCAAGTAAATTACTTAGTCTAGAATACTTCTTACATTTTCTGTAGCTCTTTGATGATATTAATTTAATCCAAATATATTAGATGAAGTGATTACTCCTACCATGTTCTTTAATTTGCTAGAAGTGAGAAAATCATTTAGCGTGAATATAATTTTTAATTATTGTCAAATTCACCTATTATTAAAAAAATAATAATAAAATCCTGGATACATGATATAATTTATTTAAAAATCCGTTAAAGAGCTACATCACACAACTTTTAACGGGTTTTTAATATGCTTGAGCCACCAAAATATGTGGGTGAAAACCCTTTAAATTGTTGTACAATTATACAGGGTGTTCCGAAAAGATTGGTCGTAAATTATACCACAGATTTTGGGGTCAAAAATAGGTTGATTGAACCTCACTTACCTATATACAATAGTGCACACAAAAAAAGTTACAGCCCTTTGAAGTTACAAAATAAAAATCGATTTTTTTTCATATATCGAAAACTCTTAGATATTTTTTTATTGAAAATGGACATGTGACATTCTTATGGCAGCAAGATCTTAAAAAAAATTAAAATGAAATTTGTGCACCCCATAAAAATTTTATGGGGGTTTTGTTCCCTTAAACCCCCCAAACTTTTGTGTACGTTCCAATTAAATTATTATTGTGGCACCATTAGTTAAACACAATGTTTTAAAACTTTTTATCTTCTAGTACTTTTTCGATAAGCCAGTGTTTATCGAGATATTTTGAATAATTTTCGAATCCACCACATATTTGTATATGGTTAAGTACGATTATAGACACTTGTTAATAATCTGAAAATATATTTATAATTTACATTTTTAGGTGTATTTTGAAAAAGAAGCCACATCTCGATAAAAGGTGACTTATCAAAAAAGACTAAGAGGCAAAAAAGTTTTAGAAACACTGTGTTTAACTAATCGTACCACAATAATAGTGTAATTGGAACGTACACATACATTTGGGGGGTTTAAAGGAACAAAACTCCCATAAAATTTTTATGTAATAATATTACAAAAGAAGCCTCATCTCGATAAAAACTGGCTAATCGAAAAAATACTAGGAGGTAAAAAAGTTTTAAAAACGTTGTGTTTAACTAATGGTTCCACAATAATGAATTAATTGGAACGTACACAAAAGTTTGGGGGGGGGGGGGTTGAAAAGAACAAAACCTCAATAAATTTTTTATGGGGTGGACAAATGTCACTATAATTTTGTTTTAATATGTTCCTGCCATAATAATGATACATGTCTATTTTCAATAGAAAATCTCTAATAGTTTTCGATATATATTGAAAAAAATCGATTTTTATTTTGTAAATTCAAAGGGCTGTAACTTTTTTTATGATCACATTTGTACTAAGGTAAGTTTGGTTCAATCAAACTATTTTTGGCCCCAGAATGTGCGGTATAATTTATGACCAATCTTCGGGACACCCTGTATAAAGTTTACATGGTTATAAAACACTGAACATTGTTAGATAAAATGAACTTCCATCAAGTAATGGTCGAATCCATCAATTGCTACATGGTTATGTTAAATTGAATCTGATGTTTAAAATCATCCTAGATTTAATATCAGTCAACACAGCAGTCCCCACACAACACGTGGGTTACTTGTCCAGAAGATAGATCCTCACATTAGGGACTGCAAGTAGCATCTACAGTCCATAATCTGTGGAACTACCTTCTGGACACGCAACCCACGTTTTGTGTGGGAAGTCCTTTGTTGCCTGATGTTAAATCTAGGATTATTTTAAATGTATTCAATTTAACATACACATGTATACTTCGTATAATAATTGTACAACATTTAAATAGTTTTCTCCCATATATTTTGGTGGTCCAAGCATGTTAAAAACATGTTACAGCACTGGTGATGAACTTTTTAGTTCGAAAACGTTCTGTAATGTAGCCCCTTAAGTAACTGTTAAATAAAATGTACCTTTTGTAAAGGATTTTACTAATGTTTTGTGATTAAAGGTATACAATCAACCACAGGAAGTTATTTTCCTTGTGGATTTCATTTATTATTATTCATGTATTATCCACTTTCTAGTTTTTCGATAAAACCAAAAGTATTTTGTAAACTTTCAATGAATACAAAGGCAATGAATTTAAGTATAGTTGTATACATTACTAATAGTTAAACTGTACTCGAATTGCTCGCTCTGATCATGCAGCAGTACCTTATACTACACAACGAGTAACGAGCATAGTACGACCACAAGCGAACAAAGAGTGCCAAAATTCTAAAAAATTTGTAATAGAATTGCTACACAAGTTATACTTTTAATTTTTTACTTCAAATCATTTTTTAACCAACGCATTTGAGTTGTTATTACATAAACTGGAATAAACGTATTGTTGTTTAAGTTCTGTTCAATTTGTTTTGTTTTAACATACTTTTTTGTAATGATATCACATCGATTGTAATGGTGGTATTCTAAAACTTTGACACACATAGAAACCCGCCCCCATATGGGGGCCCAGACGTTCGAAATTATGCGTGCCAGGTAAAAGAATTTGAGACAAGACTGATGATCGACCTCGCTAGCCGGTACGAAACGAACATAAGTGTGTGTGTTTAAAAAAGTGTTAAGTGTTGTGCAGTCGAAACACTGCGACTGACTAATAAAAAATAGTTGTTGACATAATAAAAACAATTGACGCAAACGATGCGCAACGAGACTAGTGGGAGCAGATCGCTCTCCTCCTGTACTGCGCACCAATATGTGATACGCGTGTCATGTCATAGCACACTTGAAGAAGAATAAGGATGTAGCTTCGAAGAAAATTATTTGAACAGTATTTTTGAGTTATAGTCCATTCCAGTCTAATCGTACACTACTCCGCCCTTTTTGAAATTATTAACTAGTTAAGTATTTGTTGTCATCTGTTTAAAATTTAATTTTTTTTTATTTTAAAGTCAAAATATTTGTTATCACTTCCATTTAGGAGTTGGTGTTTAAGACAACTTGTAGGTGGTTGTTCCATAATAGTCTCATATAAATTTATGGAAAATTATATTACTCATAATACATTATGTAAATAAAAAGTTAAATTAATCATTCACATTAATTATATTAAAATCTTCTTAAATGGTCGTTTGGAAGGTGTTGTTGACATCAAAACGTTCTTTAAGAGATTAGTAGAAAACTCCCGCAATGTTTTATGTTTTTTTAAATTCTCACTTTTTCTTCTATTTCTAGTGTGTTCCTCCTATCTTTATAATATCATCTCCCCATCTCATCTGGTTCGTCCTCTTGCTCTCTTTCCTGCCCATGGTCTCCCTTGTTGTATCGTGGTATTCCACCTATTGTCCCTTTGTCTGGCGTTATGACCCGCGAAACTCCATTTTAACCTGGCTATAAGTTGTCCTGCGTCTTTGACTTTTGTTTTATTTCTTATCCACTTGTTTGGCTTTTTGTTTTTAAGTTTACTCCTAACATTGCTCTCTCCATGGCTCTTTGTGTCTTCATTATTTTATCCATGTTATTGGATATATATGTTAGTTTATCGATATTAGTATTTAAAAAATTGTATTTAAGAAAGAAAGCACAAAACTGAAGCGAATGGATGAAACTGGGGGAGGCGTATGTTCAAAATTGGATGAACTAAAGGGCAAAAGAGAAGAAGTATCAAAGTTATTTTAAGGATACAAGTACCAATCATCTTAGTTGGTTATACGAGAGACTCCAGAGAGATTTTATGATTAAGTGTTTTAGCCATGTTGACTCAATTGTGACCATTCTTTTACTAAATTTCTATTTTGTGGGAAAGTTGTTGATCACAGGGGAGGTTTGTGAAAATATTGGGTAGCAAATTCAGTCGAAATCAGTATTCGTTTTTAAGATATTTATTTTAGAACCTAAGCATACAAAAGATAAGATAATTAGCGTTAATTACTTAATATAAGAAGAGGACATCTCGATTAACTCGCCAGAGGCAAGGACATGTGAGGAATTAGGATCACGTCTCGTATGAGATGGGTAAATGAAACGTCGAAATCGCTCAGCACGCCAAGTCGACGGGGCTCGAAAGGGTTTGGGAATATGGTCGGGATATACTTAACTCGCCCGTTACACCGAGAATAATCAAATGGCTTCCCGTTTCGTCTTTTATATTACCAAAGACGGTATAAAAACATATTTTGTTTAATTCATTGGCGCACTCTAGACGATCAAATTATATTATCGTCACATATTTTTATCCACTATAAACTCGTCCTCGGGCAAAACCTGTGCCGTAGAACATCACCACTTTCCTCCATTCCTCAACCGTCATCATCACATCCACTTTATTGCAAATTATTCTCACTGCGTTATTTCAGTATTTTACTGTCCCTCTCTTTATGTCTACCACCAATTTCCCTTCTCTTTTCCATTTATCACCGATACCGATAAATGTCTTTGTGAAGAATTACGTTAAAGTTAATCTGAGGTAGTTGTGAACCAGCCTGAGGCTATTTGTTAGTTGTGGAACTTTTGCCATCTACATATTTGGTGATTTTTTGGTATTTAGCTAAGTCGCCTGGTATAACTGAATGTAAATTAATGTAAATATTATATAGAAGGGAATAGCAGTTGAAATTATGTTATCACCATTGGAGCTACAGCCTGAAAAGATGACCTTCTCATCTGAGTGTTTCTATTCCTGTGAGAGATATTCATCTGTCACATGTGTGTTCCATTCAGATTAACAGTACTTATGTTAAAAATAGTTGATAAGGAGGGCTGTTCCTATTTTATATGGAAAGTACGTGTGCCAGATAGTTTTAAGATGTTTTAAAAGATAAATACAAATTTAGTTTCGATCGCACATTTTCAGAGCATCAATTTGCATTCAGTAGCATCTATTCCGTCTAAGTTTGTTTTTATTGTCTTTGGTGAACCCATCCTCGTAATCGTTTTGTGTAATGCTTTAACAGTACTTTTGTAAATATTTTTTTTTATTTGCTTTTGCCAGAGAAAAGAGTGTAATGCTCATGCCATTGCCCTTTTAAAATTACCCCCAAGTAATTGTAGGTTTATACCTTTAATATTTTCATTTTCTACATTTAAATTGGGTGGTTCATCATTGCCCACTAATAGATATTCAAATATTGCCATATTTATTTTTAGACTCAGAAGGACATTCAATAACCTTTTAATTTCTTTATCATATCTAAGATCGTCTTCATCTTCCCAGGTCGTCTACAAAGAAGATTGTAAAAAGCTCCTGTTATTCCACCATTATTCACACCTGTGAACTTATCACGCTATCACGTGCATTTTCAAAGCCTATTAAGGCTATTACATGAGTTTCCAATATCTCTCAAATAATTTTAATCTGCGAAGTAGATTAAACAGTTTTTTGAATTATATTTTATTGGATCTGGATGTTTTCCACCTGAAGATTAGATTGAATGGGCCTGAAGATTTTTTTAATTTAAATTCACAGATAAGTCATGTAGCAGATCTATTCTTCTGGAATTTTTTTGAAGTTTCAACACCTTTCAAATAATCTGCAAAGCATTCGAAACAGTTTATGTGAGCTATATTTCGTTAGCTCTGGACATATTGGCACTGTGTTATTAGTTTAAGCAACGCCAAATAATGCTAACAATTTTTTGCTTTTAAGGATAACATTCTGTATTATTATTTTATATGGATAACGAATTTATACTTTTAGTTTTCAGGTTTAATAGAGTATTTAATTTATTAAAAAATTAATCTTTGACACCGTTAGATTGAAATGGATATTGAAATGGATATGGGCTATAACATCAAAATTTATAATTTGTATTGCTTTTGTACAGACGAACAGTAACTAAGTGTAATAAGGTAAGCTAAAATCATCTTCTTTGAGTAGTTATGATGACGTGCGCCTAGTAGCGCATGCATAATTCTAAATTCGTGGAGTATCTACGTAATGTAGACTAGTCACATTCTAAATGTAGTAATGTCAATGGAAAGGCCAAGAGATATGTCTTAAAATATGAAGCACTGCTGCCCACTCGTACCATAGTTAATATGTTAATCTAAAATGTCACATTTTAAAATATACTCTTGGTACTCTGTTGACGAGATATATTCCATCCACGCTGTTTTGACAACTCTAAATTATGAACATGTCATAACGTTTTGAATGAAACGACTTTCTAAAACATCAGTTATGTTACAAGTCGGTCTATTTTTTTTATAGCTACCCGTTACTTCAGACAGTTTTATAACGGAGAAAATTAACTTAAAAATATTATTTTATTTACACATCACTTACATAACATTAGATTTTAATACGATATACAGGGTATTAGTAAATAAGTATGAAAAATTTTAAGGGCTAATTCGACATGAAAAATAATGCCGGTTTGCTCTATAAACATATGTCCGCAAATGCTTCGTTTCCGATATACGGGGTGTTAATATTTTATTTCAAACTGCCAATTTATTTATTGCTCTAAGACCAGTTGAGATATGAAAAAGAAATTTCGTTAGTTTTAGAAGGAAGTTATTTAGCATTTTTTGACATATAATTAAGAATTTTGTATTCATCATTGGCGCGCCTACGGGTAATGGTCTGAATTTTTTAAAGAAAAAAATATTACGCCACTGAGGTATTTCGAATTAAAAATTATTTTTAAATTCCACGTCTAATTTGTTATAAAAAACCTTTCTTTCCTTTTTTTCATATGGTGCACCGTTTTTATGCAGAAAAATAAAATATCTTAACGCGTATTTTTCATTTTTTAATATCAAGAAATGTCCAATATTATAATTTTAAACTGGAACAATAACAGAAAATATTATTAATAAGATTTTAACTAGGTGCATAGCTACAACAAATGTTAAAAATGACCTCCTTTAGAGGTTACAGAAGAATTTTATATTCATCATTGGCGCGCGTACGGGTAATGGTCTGAATGTTTTTAAGAGAAAAATAGTACGCCACTGAGATATGTCAAATTAAAAATCATTTTTGAATTTCTGGTTTAATTTACGACAAATAATCTCCCTTGCCTTTTTTCATATGCGGCGCCGTTTTTATTCAAAAAAATAAAACATCTTAACGTTTACAAAGTATCTGAACTAAGTTTCTATGCATATGGAAACTACCTCAAATACTTTGTAAGCGTTCAGATGTCTTATTTTTTTGTATAAAAACGGCGCCTTATATGAAAAAAAGGCAAGAAAGATTTTTTGTCGTAAATTGAACGAGGAATTCAAAAATTATTTTTAGTTTGACATATCTCAGTGGCGTACTATTTTTTTCTTAAAAAAATGCAGACCATTACACGTACGCTCGCCAATGATGAATATAAAATTCTTCTTTTACCTGTAAAGGAGATCATTTTAAACATTTCTTGCAGCTTTGCACCTAGTTTAAATCTTATTAGTAATATTTTCTGTTATTGTTCTAGTTTAGTATTATTATATTGGATAGTTCTTGATAATATATTAAGAAATAAAAAATACCCGCCAAGATGTTTTATTTTTCTGCATAAAAACGGTGCACCATATGAAAAAAAGTCAGGAAAGGTTTTTTATTAAAAATTAAACGTGGAATTTAAAAATAATTTTTATTTTGAAATATCTCGGTGGCGTATTATTTTTTTCTTTAAAAAAATTCAGACTATCACCCGTATGCGCGCCAATGATGAATACAAAATTCTTAGTTGTATGTCAAAAAATGCGCAATAACTACCTCCTAAAACTCACCAAATTTCATTTTCATAGCTCAACTGGTCTTAGAGCAATAAATGAATTGGCAGTTTGAAATAAAAATTTCAACACCCCTTATCTCGGAAACGAAGCATTTGCGGACATATATTTATAGAGCAAACCGGCATTATTTTTTCATGTAGAACTAGCCCTTAAAATGTTTCATACTTATTTACTAACACCCTGTATAGCTGATATTTAAGGTTTATGTTTGAAACATACATAATTTATTATTTATACCAAGAGAAGACTACTTTCAGTAGAGTCACAAAATCGCATATAGTTTACGTTTATTTCTAATTCATGTATTACTAAGAACCTGAAGTGCATTTTAATTGTCATGAGAGTAGACACTATGAATGTTATACCATTTAAACAATGATAATAAGGAATTTAGCATGAATATAAAGAATGTAGTAATATCAAACGAACCAAGGAGGTACAAACTTAATATTGAAAACCAAAGGACATGTAACGAAAGTTACGTACCTTGGTATAAAGTTATCAAATAGGTACCAACAATAGTAGTAAGAAAAGATTAAGAGAAAAAGTGACAAAAGCATGAACACCGGGATGTCCTAACTGCACAATGTGGATAAACAAACACCTGAAAATAGAAACAGGGACGTGCTTATTTTTATCTTCTTGTAGTATCTACACATTGGCGACCATAATGGCAATCTGTACTTTTCATAATAATCCTCTGAAAAGATTTGTAATTGATTTGAACCACGTACGTAGATTTTCCAGCCAGGAAATCCTTTTCTTCGTTTTTCTTCTACGTTTTCCTATAATATTAGTTGCAGCAATCCATATATTTCGCTGTTCCTTATGATGTGATCTATCTATTCGATTTTGGACGTTTTTATTGTGGTTAACTACTTTTTCTTTTTGTATTCTTAATAAGACGTCGTGATTAGTAATGTGGTCGATATAAGATATCTTCAGGATTCGACGATAAAACCACATTTTGAAAGTCTCAATTTTCTTCTAGGTAGCGTGTGTGAGAGTGACTCAACTCCTTACAACAGTATAGGAAAAATATAACATAGTAGTTACCTGATTTTTATGGGTAATGCTAAATTATGGCATTTGAATAGCTTAGCCATTTTTGGAAAAGCAGATCTTGCTATCTCTATTCTACATTTAATTTCTAGGGAATGGTCCCATATTTCATTAACGTTCGCAGCAAGGTAGATGTATGATTTTATTCTTTCTATTCCTTGACCGCTCAGACTGATTCGTCGAAAGAAAATTATTTAAGAAATGTGAAGAGGTCAGTGTCTGGAGTTAGTTTGGTTTTAAAAATTGACTTGGCATGAGAAAAGCGATCTTTAGTATGCAAACATTAATTCAAACTTGTTTGATCAAAGAAAGAATATTTTATCTTAACTTAAAATACGAACTAATGATAAAATATATACAAAAGTTGGGATTGGATACAAGGATATAAGAGTTATCGCCAATTTGTATTGGAACTAGCCAGCAACAAAATGTCTTCATAATATCAACGAAACGGGAGATTTCTCAATAAAAAAGGGAGTAAGTCAAGATTGTATACTTTCTCCAAGGTTCTTTCCAAGACTAATAAGGCTATGAAAATAAACGGAATATTTATTAACAAAATCAGGTATGCCGATCACACAGCGATAGTGGCAAATAACATCGAAGATCTTCCATACCTTTTAAGTTACTCTTGGAACTGAGGCCTTCTGTTTAAAAATAAATATAAAGAAGACAAAAACAATGATGATACGAAGAAATAAACACTCAAACGTGTAGCTTGAAAACAAATCGAACAAGTCAGTTGGGTTGACTGCTAAATGAGAGTTGGGAAATAAAGAGCAGAGTAAAACAAACCAGAAATGCTTTTTTGAAATTTTGTAAATTTCTGACTGATCGTAAGTTTGGATTTCAAAGTTTGGACAAGACTACTTTTGGTACTGCCTATTTAGTGCACATATTGTAACGACAATGATATAGTTTCAGCAGTTAGTACTCGAAAGTAAGATAGAGGGTACGAGAGGTCTAGGGCGTAATAGGATGCCATCATCATCATCATCATCATCATCATCATCAATGGCACTACAACTCTTCGTGAGTCTTTGCCGCGTTTACTATTGCCTTCCATGTGTGTCGGTCCTGTGCCACTAATTCCCATTGTCGCACTTCCATGTTCTCCAGATCTTCTTTGACTGCATCTTTTCACCTTTTTCTAGGCCGCTCTACAGACCTTCTTCCATCTGGCCTTTTCCAGAACACATTGTTTATAAGGCGATTGTCGTTACTGCGTATCACATGCCCTGCCATCTGAGTCTATTGGCCTTTATATATCTGACTATATTTTCTTTTCCGAATAGAAACTCTAGCTCGTTATTGTATCTGCGCCTCCATTCGTTTGTAACGCTATCTCTGCAAAGGCCATATATCATTCAAAGGATTTTACGTTCCCACACCAGCAATTTATTTACTCCTCTTTTTGTTAGCGTCCATGTTTCGCTTCATGTACTTACTACGGTAAGTAATTTCATTTTGACTAATATCTCACCTGATAAGACAATGTACGATGGACGACCATGCAAAAATGCACGAGACCTTAAGAAAACGAACTAGAAAAATATTGAGTCAGACTGAACCTCTTTATCATCTCCTGAGTCTTGTTCATTGTTGGTGAAGATATTATTGTTTTTTTTTTGGTACCTATGTCATCAAAAGTCAAATTATCAATTATTTAAGCGTTCTTTCTGAGAAAGGGAGAGAGGTATTTTACGTTCCTATTTACTATTGGATGCTATCAAAAACAAAAATTGAAAAGCAAAGCAAAAATATTAAAAAAAAAAGGCAAATAACTGCCTGTATAATTGGCAAACAAAATCCTTGCTATAACTGAAAAAATCCTTCTCGTCGCCCTACGGTACATTGGATTTCACGCCATGTTATACTATTCTATAAAAATTTAATAAATATCTCATATTCAGAGTCAATACCTATTGGTAAGTCCTTAAATGTCTTTTAACAACAAAAAATTACTAAGTAACTATTTCAAATCTCACTCTATACACGAACATACCAATGTTATTAGATAAAATATCGACATTAACGGTATTACCAACATAATTATTATCCAGGGATCCAGGCCTATTATAGGCCTGGATCCCGCGTATATAAAAAAAAGTTGATTAATAGCAAGCTGAAAATTTGTTAATAGCTTAAGGGTGTCTAGTCGGACAAACTTTCATATATATGGGAACACTGGAACAGGGGAAGTTTTAATTGTGGAACAGGTTACAAATTTGGAACGGTCATACCACGAAAACGTCACATGTATTTTGTCCGACAGAACTTCCAATTGATTTGTTACCCTTTCATTAAACTCTAATGCAAAAATCAGACTGCCATTTATCACCAAATGGGCATTTTAATGAGTGGAACACGTAGAACATGTCAAATGACAGGAATTATGACAGGTGATAAATAGCAGCCTGATTTTTGCATGGGAGTTTAATGAAAGGGTAACAAATCAATTGGAAGTTCTGTCGGACAAAATACATGTGACGTTTTCGTGGTATGACCGTTCCAAATTTTTAACCTGTTTCACAATTAAAACTTCCCCTGTTCCAGTGTTCCCATATATCAAAGTTTTTCCGACTAGACACCCTTAAGCTATTAACAAATTTTCAGCTTGCTGATCAATCACCTTTTTTTTCATACGCGGGATCCAGACCTATAAAATTTATTATAAATATTAAACCTGAAAATACTTTTAAAAAGTATTATCAAAAAAAATAAAAAAATTTGACCTAACTTTTTTTCCTTCTCAATAGCTTGAAGAGACTTTATCTTATTCATGACGATATTTATTTAGAATTAAGGATATCATGCATAATTGCAAAAGAAAATTATATCTAAAATTAATATAGAAAATCCTAAATTAATCGTACCATTACCTACTTGTTTAATTTTACTAAAACTGACGAAATTTTGTAATCAACGACAAGTTGAGACTATCAAAATCGTTAGAGATATTCAAAATTATACTCAAAGAACGAAATAGTTGGTAGTGAATTGTTTGCATGAAATGTTACTTATTGCTTACTAAAATAATAGTACAATTATAAAATTATAGAACTATACACGTAAATTTATAGTATAATTTTACACGTCACTGAAAATTACTAATCTTTCTCCTCAAATTCCATAATAATCAACGAACTTCGAAATGAATCACTGAAAACTATTTCGTTCTTTGACTTTAGTAATTTATGTCATGACAAGGTCTATGGCAAAATGTTGAAAACTTGTAAGATTCTAATTCTGAATAATCGTACTGTTTTCATTGTTAAATCATTTCTGTTATCGTATCTACCTTTCAGACTCCAAATATGGGTCTCAGGTATAATATGCAGCTACAGTATGTATGTTTCAAAGTGTTTTACCTTAAATAAACGCAATCTCCCATGTTACGTTGTTTTCTGTATCAATTACTAAAAGAAGTTCTTATTTATAACTTAGAGTTGTAACTTATACATAACTTTTGGAGTATTTATAAAATTTTTAATAAACATGTGACTAGTCTAATATTTAAACAGTCCCGATTCTGCCTTAGTTGTAAGCGGTTTGGTTTTCCTGGCTAATGTGATTTATTTCAACTTAGTTTTGTGCAGGAATTTGATATTTACTTTGTAATTTTATTTTTATCTGTGTCAACAAACTAAAGAAAAGTTTTTGCACATTATCTGAATGGAGTTCCTTCAAATGTGTTTTTAAGTATTTTAATATTAAAAATTTGTGAATGTTGTTATTACGAAATATTTTTGGTGCCAACAAAATATGACAGTGTTTAAAGATTTTATTTTAACTGTATATACATTTCATATTGGTATATCATAATAAAATGTATTTTCAGTTTTTGCTAACTCATTTTTCTTTAAAAATCTTCAACTAAAGAGTTATGTCTTGTTTTTCTAATAGATCTACCATTTTAAGGTTCCTTATGACTACACTTTTCACGTAAAGTAATTTATATTTTGCAATCTCCTTTTCTTAAATAACTTGTATGACTTCTTCTTCTTCCTACGAAGATTAATGATTCAATGTGAAATGGAAGCGTTGGAAACTGCTCCACGAGAGATTTCTACGGATAAGCGGTCAAACCATCTCTTCAGATCCTTCAGCTGTTAGTTCTGACGTTTTCCTACTGATCTGTAGCCCTATTATTTATCTTCTAATATGATTCTGAGTAATCCATACCTTCCACCTCTCAACACATGATACAACATTGGTAACTTTTTACGTCCGTTGAATTGTCAGCGTCTCTCTGTAAATATGCGTCTGAAAGCATCTATTTTTTTTTTCTGGCGTTTATGAGAAAATTTAATAATCAAGAAAATTCAAGAAAATTCAATACACAATATTAGTGATAGTTTTATTGCTGGTAATCGATTTGGGCTACCGGTTTCGGGAGATAGTCCATGTGGTGAGACCGCTCCCGTCTGAAAAACATTTCTAATTCAGTTTCTCTGCGGATTCATATTCAGAAATGTCCCCTTTAAACAAATCTGAAGGGTGCCAGACGGAATTTTTATGCAGAAATTGTTTAAACAATTTTTTTAAACAAATACATAATATCACCTTTTATTGCTCCAAAAAATATATTTTTAGGTTTTTTGAGTCATTCTGAACAAGAAAGGTATCTTGTGATTTTTCTCAAAAATTGACAGTTTTCGAGTTATAGGCGATTTAAAATCTAAAAAATTGGAAAATGCGCAATTTCGAGGCTTAAAAACTCATATTTAAATTAGTACTTTTAATGGTACCAATAACTCGAATTAAAGTTTAAACATTTCTTTTCAAGATTCCAAAGAGTGATCGGGTCTAGCTTTAATTTAGACCGTAGTTTTTTAATTGTTAATTATGCATGTCCATCCGATTTTTTGGCCGGTGCGGCGCGCTCTATTTCAAAAATCTTCTATTTTTCCCCGAAAAATATTTTTTCTAGATTCTTTGGAATATTCTAAATAAAATAAGTTTTTTGATATTTTTCCCAAAAGTTACTAGTTTTAAAGTTATAAGCGATTTAAAATGCGAAAATGTGTTTTTTTGGCATTTTTCGGATTTTAAATCGCTTATAACTTTAAAACTATTAACTTTTGAGAAAAATGTCAAGCAACTTATTGTATTTAGAATATCCCAAAGAATCTAGAAACAACATTTTTTCGGAGGAAAATAAGAGATTTTTAAAAATAGTGCGCGCCGCACCGGCAGAAAGACCGGATGGACACGCATAATTAACAATTAAAAAACTACGGTCTAAATTGAAGTTGGACCCGATCACTCTTCGGAATCTTGAAAAGGAATGTTTAAGCTTTAATCCAAGTTATTGGTACCCTTCGAAATACTAATTTAAATATGAGTTTTTAAGCCTCGAAAATGCGTATTTTCGCATTTTTTAGATTATAAATCGCCGATAACTCGAAAACTGTCAATTTTTGGGAAAAATCGCAAGATACCTTTCCTATTTAGAATGGCCCGAAAAACCTAGAAATATATTTTTTAGAGCAAAAAAGGTGATCTTATGTATTTGTTTAAAAAAATTGTTTAAACAATTTCTGCCCAAAAATTCCGTCCGGCACCTTTCAGATTTGTTTAAAGGGGACATTTTTGAATATGAATCCGCAAAGAAACCGAATTAGAAATGTTTTTCAGGCGGGAGTGGTCTTACCACATGGACTAAGATAAAATATGTGTCCCATCATCAGGCCAACAATACAAAAATGTTTGTTTGACAGAAAAAAGCTTTTTTATATTTTTGTCTGTTTGCTAATACAGTACGAATTTTTCCTTTAATTTTTCCTCTTTTATTTATTAACTTCAATATATATTTTTTTTGATCAGAGATATTAATTTATTGTTTATGTATTAACTGATATATGAGACCGAAACACCAACACCAAAACACATAATAAAGCAAACACCCGTAGGGAGAAGGTCAAAGGGAAGACCCAAACTTAGATACATGGAACAAGTGGAACAAGATCTGAAAACACTTGAGATTACCCACTGGAAGAACAAAGCAAGGAACAGAACAGAATGGCGGAAAATCCTAGAACAAGCCAGGACCCAAAAAAGGTTGTCGAGCTACTGATGATGATAATTAACTGATATATTATAAGTTATTTATTTCTGCTTTTATGTCATTATTTTTTTCTGATGGAAATAATGTTGTTTGTCATATAAAGCTGTTCTGATTTGATTTATTTCGTTTGGTGAATTTTTTTGAGTTTAAAATTAATATTGCCAGAAGATATGATGCAAATACTAGCTTATGCTCGGAAAACCCAATATTTTAATGATGAATTCAAGAATATAACTCTAGTAAAAAAGAAGCCTACCGGAAAATGCCTACCAGATAAATACATATAGAGAGCCTTAATGAAGAAAAAGGATTTTATACGAAACTTGACCCTAATATAAAATATATGAATATAATGAACCTGTTAAAGTCTGAACGTAAAGCTATTAACCCTAGAAGGACCAAGGAGGGTTAAAACGTATCCTCAACATTGCATTACATCCGATTTTCTAAATACCTTTGTTCCTAAAAATCTCAATTAATTAGTACTTGTCGGCGTACTACTGTCCTATTAGATGGCATAATTAGCATTTCTATAATTTAATTATTTCCCGATACTTTTATAAAAACTTGACAGTGGATTATAAATAATCCCAAAATGGAAAGGGACGATATCATTCACGTCTCAAATTAGCAAAATCTAAAATAAAAAGGCCAATAGGTGGACAAAAACAACCATAGTTTGTTCAAAATTCAAGTATGTATGCGGTAAGCACAGCAATGAGTCAAAAAGGTTTCTGTATCCTACGATGATGCCAATTCCACTGAAGCCGAAGACTCCGGGTTAATCATAAATTTGTATCTTGTAACTGTTCCGTTAACGTCTAGGAATAATAAAAAAAGTGTTATTTTTGAATTAGTTTAAATTGTTCACGTTTTTGATTAATTTATGTGTGGACATTTAGTAACCCTCCTTGGTCCTCGGTCTTTCTAATAAAAGGTTGGTCCTGCAAGGGTTAATGACCAGGAAAGTCTTTTTAAGTCGATGGGTGGAACATTTTAGTCAGAGACTCAATATAGAGGAAAAATAACAAAACATTTAAGACAAAAGAGATGAGATCATCAAAATAGACGAAACAAATCATAGGAATAAAGAGCCACTAACTAATATTGATGTTGAAGAAGCTGTTAAAAAAATAATCAGAAAGAAATTGGTCAGAATAGATAAGCATAATAGAGATTTATATTTATAAAAGAACGCATAATTGCACAATACATAAGAAAGGTCATTTTCCAAACTACAGAGAAATTACGGTTTTAAATACAGCGTACAAAATATTTCCCAATGTACTGTGTCACTGTATGGTACTATACACTCAACCAAACTTATATGGAATCATCTGATATTTTTTATTATTTTAAGAGAATTAAAGCTAAAATTATTTTTCTTCACTGCACCTCTCCAGAGCCTAACTAGAGGTTATAGTACCAAATCAAGATACCTGCGAGCTACTAAAGTTGGTTAGATGAAAATTAAAGGATTTTTTGTACCGATCATAATTTTTCCCTAGAACATGACCCTTTCTCCTTTATATTTGTAAACAAATCTGACAGTTTCCGTTCTTGCTTGTCTTCCTCGTCGTCTAAGTTCACGAATTCGTTAATCATTTGATTTTATATATCCTACTTTTGTTTGAAAATAGCACACTTTTCCAATTTCCAATGTTCCAGTCTTGCTGTTGAAAACACCAATTTACGTGATCAATCTTTTGCTACCTGGTTAACTCGGGATCTCGTAACATTCTCCTGCTATGTAGTTCTTGGGCAGGACAAACATTCTTCTTATCGGTTCAACTAAAATACTTACTAATCCACAAGGAAGAATTTCCTGTAGCTGGCTGTATACCATTAGTTACAAGTAAAATTTAATAAAAAATTTTGGTCCTGGTAAAAGGTATATTATTTTAAAAAATCCTATAGGGCTACAAACATCGAACAAAACGTTTTCGCTCTAAAAAGAGCATCATCAGTGTTGCAAGAACATGGTGAGCCAACCAAAAAATACGAAGGTCAAAGCCTTTCAAAAATGGACTAAAAGTCACATCAAAATGCTAACATAGCAAATTCCAAAGGATGGATATAATCCCTAAGGATACGGCCCTAGGATAACATATGACTCCCACACGTTGTAAGTGGGTCAAAGGTAACAAATTAGGTCATTATGTTACAAGAGCTGACAGGCAACATTGAGTTTTCTGTTGTTAACATTGAGTTGCCTGTCAGCTCTTGTAATATAATGACCTAATTTGTTACCTTTGACCCACTTACAACGTGTGGGAGTCATATGTTATCCTAGGGCCGTATCCTTAGGGATTATATCCATCCTTTGGAATTTGCTATGTTAGCATTTTGATGTGACTTTTAGTCCATTTTTGAAAGGCTTTGACCTTCGTATTTTTTGGTTGGCTCACCATGTTCTTGCAACACTGATGATGCTCTTTTTAGAGCGAAAACGTTTTGTTCGATGTTTGTAGCCCTATAGGGCTTTTTAAAATAATATACCTTTTACCAGGACCAAAATGTTTTATTAAATTTTACTTAAAATACTTACAACTCTAGCTTCCAAAAGCTGCAGATTTGACATACATAGTAATTCCATATATGTTTGGCTGAGTGTAAGCAGAAGATGCAGACTAGGTTCAAATGAGGTAAGTCGACAATTATTCAGAGTTCTACCGTCAAATAAATTTTAGAGAAAAACACTAAGTATGGCATAGATACTAGCCACATATGGATCAATCATTACAACCCAACCTACGAATCGGTACATAGAGGAGAGATGTTTAGCGAATACCAAATCAGTTGGTAATGTTAACATAAATAACCCTAGTTGAATACCAGTAAACATCAATAAAACGCAATACATCAAGAAAGTACAATGAATACGCAACCGCAAATCATAAGACCATTTATTGAAGAAAACGTCATTTAGACAGTTTGTATAACTGAGAGCAATTGTAAACATTACAAAACGCTGAACTTGTGCGGCCAACTGATGCCATTTTTAGGGTCAATTTATTTTTCAAATCCTCCAATATACAAAAAAATACAAAGATACAGCTTTATAAAACAATAATATGCTGAGTCCCTATATACGGATCATGGCTATATCAAAAAACAATGAAAACAGTTTAGAATGTTTTGTGATGTACCTATATATTTACACTGAGGAGCATTAATTTACTAAGCGGTAAATGCTGGTTACTAACCAAATGGGAGAAAAATAACTTAAAATAATCTGCTATGCGGACGATGCAATACAAATCTCTCAAAGTGAAGATGATTTACAACGTATGCTGCACCAATTCAACATAATCGCCAGAAAATTTAACATGCTAATTTCCTCAAAAAACACAAAATGCATGGTTATAACAGCAGATCCAATAAGATGTAAATTGGAGCTGGAAAGTCAGATAATAGAACAAGTGATGGAGTTTAAATACCTAGGCATCATACTATCTAGCTACGGAAGACTCGAAACAGAAGTGGAAGATCAAGTGAATAGAGCAAACAGAGCCGCAGGTTGCCTGAATGACACAATATAGAGAAATGAAAATATCGGAAAAGAAATGAAAGGCAGAATTTACAAAACAGTCATCAGACCAATAATGATATACGCGGCAGCAACACGACCCGACACAGAGAGGACAAAAAGATTGCTCGAAACAGCGAAGATGAAAACCCTTCGAAAAATCGATGGTAAGACTCTATGGGACAGAGCTAGAAATACAAATATACGATGGAGATGCAAGGTGGATAACATTAATAACTGGGTAAGGAACAGAAGAATAGAATGGAATGACCACATAAGCCGAATGACAACAAATAGGGTAGTCAGGACAGCGAGAGACGGTTCCCCAATAGGAAGACGATCAGTGGGAACACCACGAAAACGATGGAACGACAACTTACTAGAGGCACATTGAAAACACAGACAGAGTCATGTCTATACAAAAAGAAGAAGAAGAAGAAGAAGAAGAAGCGAATGCTGGTGGTATGTGAAGGAGACCAAACAACTTCGAACAGGAACCAGATAGCATTAAAAAAAAAGAGTACGTCTATGGGGGGCAAAATATGTAATGCTGATGGAGCAAAATGATCCAGTAAGCAAAATATATAATAATAGGCCTATTGGGCAGAGAAGACGTGGAAGAATCAAAAAAATGTTGATTGATAACATCAAAGAAAATATGAGAAATATGGAAGTATATGATCTTCAGAGAAAGGCAGGAATAGGATAGGGAAGAATAGAAGAAAATTATTGAAGATTCTAGGACCAACATAGGGTTGTAAAATCCTAATGATTATGATGACTGCCGACGAGTGGCTTATTGTCCGACTTGATATTGAAGTCAATAATTTTTTACCCATGTTTTCGAATATTTTAATATTTTATTGTTTAAACTTTACAATATCTAACTTCTTATTCCTAGTACGTTATCTCGTGATAAACTTTTATATAATTTTCTTCGTAGGAATTTTAAAAAGGTGTTGGTAAATACTCCATTTCGGTGCAAATATGATTAGTCCATCCCCTTTCTGATTTTGCTCTCCTAAACTCCATCGCTTTATTACTGCTTACCCTTTATCGGAATAAAAGCATAATTAACGATAATGAATAAAATTGACAACGAAATATTGGGCAAATAATGGAAAAATTTATTCTGTAACTGATGGGATAATTTTATTATTTTTTAATCACAATGTTCTTTCATTATTGCTACCAAAACTTTTCAAAAATCACCCCAATGGCACTGTAGAAAATGTATATGTATAAAGACTGTTGACAGCATGTGGCATCAAATATTGCATATTGTTGAAATTCATCGGATATGGAATTTATGGAGAAACTGCAAAAACGACCATCAGCTCACTAATTACATTTAAAAAATTATGTTTTGCTTTTTCTTCCACATAACATCATTCGTTTTTATCATTCCAAATTCAATGGAATTCTTCTCCAAATTACTTATAGTGACTTTTTGTTTATATATCTATATAAATGTCTATAAAAAACGAATTTTGTTGTTTATTTTAAGAAAGTTTTAAACATCTATGGGTAAAAATAGTCTCATCACTGTACCCCGCATTTGGCCAAGAAAACAAACTAAGCTCACTACGTTATTACGAAATCTTTCGGTGACGAAACGATTTTTTATTGTAGTTTGTAAGTTAGTTACAAATTCTATATAGAAATAAAAGTTCACTGTGCCGTATTATGGCCTAAACATTTGTCATCACCCCAGGAAATACTTTTTGTTAAACGATAAGAGAGTTTTTAAGTTAGGAATGTACCAAAGATCGAATTGGAGCTGAAGAAATATATCGTTCTTTTGAATTGATTGTAAAAAAAATCTTAATTGAATAATAATCGAAATGTTCATTTTCAAAGAGTTCATACTTGTATTAGGTAAAAAAAAATTACGTTTTTTTAAGTGCGATTAAAGAGTTACAGAAAGTTACATAGGTAATCTCTTAGTTCGTTCAAATCAATTAGCATGATATCTAATACACACCTGTCAATTTTGCCGATAGAAGTTTTTCTTTTGAAAATTAAATGGCTTTTTTCATTAAGGGTACCAGCTTATTGGAATAATCGCACGATAAAACACTGTTGGATTGCATTAAAATAATATCAATATTATTTATTGAATATTTAGGTATTATTTAATTATTTAGAATAAATATTCCAAATTACAGAAATTTAAGCAGAAATAGTGCAACTCCACCCAAATAAAATTAATAAGATATAATCAATTGTGCTTAATTATTTAAAAGAACTTATTTGCCTCCATTTTTCTATTTTTTTTTTGGCTATCTACTTTCAGGAATTCTCTGAAGGTGTCCGTACCAGTTGAGTCTTTTGGCTTTGATTGTGTCTATTATATCTAGATCGATTTCCATTTCTCTCCTATCTTCGTTTCTCACCCTATCAAGTCTAGTGTTAGCAACATCCGGCAACATCCTCTCCAATAGTTCATTTCCATGGCCTAAACTTTTCATTTATTTCTTTGGTGTATTTCCCAGAGGTCGGCGCCGTACAACCCAATACTTTCTATTATTGTTTTGTATAATTATAGGAGGTAAATTATTTTAGCAAAATCTCTAAAATAGAAAATTTCAGTTTATGCTAGCGATCAACAGGTAGCGAAAACGCTTTCCAAGATTGCGGCTGTAATTTTGAATATTTTTTCGAGATATTTGGCACACGTATTCGTAACATAATAAAGAATGGCGGTACAGAGCTCAATTTGAAAAATATATTATTATGTGAAAATTGCTCTGTAATTAAATAAAATATTAAAAAAACGAGCCTGTACCGCCATTAATAAGAACAAAAAAATACACTTTCTTCAAATAAACTTTCTTATCCGATGCCTAGATTTTGTGTCATTTTGGAACTACTAAAATTTTTTATTTCATTAGTAGTTCCAAAATGACACAAAATCTAGGCATCGGATAAAAAAGTTTATTTGAAGAAAGTGTATTCTTTTTTTCTTCTTAATGGCGGTACAGGCTCGTTTTTTTAATATTGTATTTAATAACAGAGTAATTTCCACATATTAATATATTTTTCAAATTGGGCTCTGTACCGCCATTCTTTATTATATTACAAATAGGTGTGCCAAATATCTCAAAAAATATTCAAAATTACAGCCGCAATCTTGGAACGCGTTTTAGCTACCTGTTGATCGCTACTGTATCACCTTAAAACATATTTTTAGAAAAGCTAATTCTCAAAAAATCCAGAATTCAGATTACCCTTGAGGCAATCTTTATCTGCTCTTGAGGCAATATCACCACCAATAACCAAAAAGCACAACAATGAGTTGTTATGCAATATTAAAAAGACAATCGCTCGATTTAAAAATAATAGCAGTGACTTGGTCTTTATCTGGGTAAAAGGGCATGCCGGAATCAAAGAAAATTAGATAGTAGATGAAATGGCAAAGAATTCAGCAACTTTAAATGAAATAGTAGATTTAACAATCTCCAGCGATTACATTCCAGAATTGCATAAAAAATTAAGAAAGAAATGGGAAACTGTTTGGCTTAAAATTGTACAAACTTCTATTTGTACTATCACGTTACTCGATTTTAATCCACATCCCTAAGTCGCTTAAGATTAAACCATGGCAATTTTCCTGCACATTTAGCTAAAATAGGAATGCGTATCAACTCTCTCTCTTCATGTGATAACTACTCTACTGCAGATTTAAATCATATAATCTTTAATTGTGAACTTAATAAATACCATACGAAAGCACTAATTGCTAGACTTCAGGAGTAGAATGTAAGTTTACCGCTGAATATTTTACACCTACTAAGCTTCAACACCAAAACTATTAATGATATTATCATACAATTTCTTAAAGATTCTAAAATAAAAATTTAATATGACATCTTCAATCTTCAACTTCCAAATAGCTGTGGCAAAAAGTTCATTTAATGCCATCCCCTCTTTGTGAACACACACACCATCCTGCTGCGACGTCATGTGGTAGTAATTTGGAGGTTTCAGTTCAGTATCAAAAAGTAAATCTCCGTGACTTCTTTTTGTTTTTAGTAAAGCTGTAAAAAATTATCTATGAACAGTATTTTTCTATTTCATTACCAATTTCTATTAATCTATATTCTTATTTCTATTATTTATTACAACATAGTTAAATTCAATGAAGGTATTTATAGGCCTTGGGCCCGCATATACAATTATTATTTATGACCACACCGTTGAAACTTTTTGTACTTGTTATTTGGGTGGAGTCGGACAAATTTTGAGCTTGGCGCATTATGGTAGTGGGGCGTTTGTCTGTCAAGCGGTGACGAAGTTGTCAATTTTATGCAAGAAAAAAATTTATTACCACATTGGTCATTCTATTTTAATCAATGGATTTTATCATATAAACAACGAAAACAATTTTGTCGGACAAAAATATTGGGGCATATGACGCGTCGGACACGCTAAATATGTCAAATTTATGAAAATAATAAATTTATTACCACATCGATAATTTTAACGGTATCTATCATAAAACCTTTTTACAATAATGTGGTAACCTTGTCGGACAATTTTCACGGGGCATATGCGCAGTCGGACGCGCCGAATATGTCAATTTCCTGAAAATTTTTTATTTATTACCACAGATGTCATTTTTATTTTGTACTGTTCTTTTACATGTGTAACGCATATTGGATCACTTGTCGGACAAAAATAATGGGGCGATTTGGTACAATTAAAAGAAAAAGTAATTTTTATGCATACAGGGTGTTTGGTAAAGAATGGGCCATAGCTTAACCTCAGGTTCCTGAGGTTAAAATAGGCCGATTGAAGCTAACTTACCTTAGTACAAAGTTTATAATAGCCGAGATACAGGGTGTCAAAATCAAACTTTTTTTTTATTTATTATTGAATATTTCCTGATAGGTATGAGATAACAACATGAAATTTTATATCTGGGGGTTTCTTGAGTCGAGAAATCTAAATTCCTTACCAAAAATTATGCATTGCCCAGAGGGCGCCACATATGCCTTTCAGCACTCATTTATTACGTTCAATTTTTTTTATCCCACACTCTGTATAATTTTGACATTAAAATTTTTATTTTCCTATTAGTTTTACTTAAAAAAGGTATACTTCTTTCATCTTCCTAAACTCAACCGTTTTCGAGATAAACGCATTTTAAATATGCGATACACCATCATTTTTAGCATAATATCATTGTAGTTACACCCAAAAATTAACTTAAAATTTATGAAAATAATAAATTTATTACCACATGGATAATTTTAACGGTATCTACCATAAAACCTTTTTACAATAATGTGGTAACCTTGTCGGACAATTTTCACGGGGCATATGCGCAGTCGGACGCGCCGAAGATGTCAATTTCCTGAAAATTTTTTATTTATTACCACAGATGTTATTTTTATTTTGTACTGTTTTTTTACATGTGTAATGCATATTGGACCCACTTGTCAGACAAAAATAATGGGGCGTTTTGGTACAATTTAAAAAAAATAATTTTTATACATTTTTGACCTCATATTAAATTACGTATTTTTCGGCTCATATTACCCGTATGCGCGCCAATGGTGAATATTAAATTCTTAACTGTAGTTAAAAAATGTGCAATAACTACCTCTTAAAACCCACCAAATTTCATTTGCATATCTCAACTGGTTTTAAAGCAATAAATAAATCGTCAGTTTGTCAGAAAAACTTCAACACCCCCTATCTCGGAAACGATGCATTTGTGGACATACGTTTTTCTCGTAAAGCAAACTGACTTTATTTTGTCATGCACAATTACTCCTTATTGCCATACTTATTTAAAAACACACTTTGTCTATGAAAAACATGGCTAGTTTTTAAAGTCCTTAACTTTTTTATTATCCAACATAAACGAATGAATGAAAAAACTGAATGTTGAGAAGGAATGAGGCTATAGTTAGGTTTTAATTTTAGTATTTTATAGATGCTAGAATATTCCACGGGGTGATGCGAACTTTGAGAAAAAACACAGTTTGATTCATACACTAGCTTTGCAATAAAAATTATGTGTGTACCGACAATATTACTACAGGGATATTGCTAAAGAATAAGGCGCTAATGTTACGAAAAAATCACTTAAATCGGACAAGAGGTTTATAAAATACAAACCATCAAAAATAACCCATTTTAAAGGTGGTTGATTAATTTTGGTCCAGAGTGTACATATACAGGGTGTTTGGTAAAGAATGGGTCATAGCTTAACCTTAGATTCCTGAGGTTAAAATAGGTCGATATAAGCTAACTTACCTTAGTACGAAAGTTGATAATAACCGAAATACAAGGTGATAAAGTTAAACTTTTATTTTATTTATTCTTGAATATTTCCTAACAGGCATGGGATAATAAAACGAAATTCGGTAAGCAGGGGTTTTTCGGGAAGATAAATCTAAATTTGCCACCAAAAATGATATATTATCCAGAGGACGCCACATACGCCTTTCAGCGCTCATTTAATAGGATCAATTGTTTTATTTCTCACTCTACATACCTTTTGAATCAACACTTTTATTCTCTTAACATTTATACTTAAAAAAGGTTACTATATTCATCTCGTTAAACTCAACCGTTTTCGAGATAAACGCATTTTAAGTCTGCGAGGCAATATAATTTTTTGCAAAATTGTGATCTGATATTTGCTTACATACTCCTTGAACAACGACAAACATCGTTCTGTAGTTTTTTTTTCCAATTAAAAAAAATTTCCGACACAAGTATCAGGTTATAAGTAGTTATATTCTAAATCAAAAAATCTAAGTGTCCGACAAAAATATTGGGTCAAATCCAAAGTCGGACAAAAAATTTAATTTTTATTAATAAAATGTCTATTAAAAAATACTGAGTTCGTGCAACCCTTACCTTTAAAACCATTTTTCCGACAACATTAGTAGGTTATAAGTAATTATATTCTTAATAAAAAAATCAAAGTGTCGGACAAAAATATTGGGGCAACTCGACAGTCGGACAAAAAATTTAATTTTTATTAGTAAAGTATACTTTCAAATTATGCTGGGTTCGTGCATCCCTTATCTTTATAACCATTTTTCCGACAAATGTAGTAGGTTACAAGTAATTATATTCTTAAACAAAAAATGTAATTGTCTGACAAAAATGTTGGGGCAAACGAACAGAAAACTTAATTCTTTTAGGCTATCGACGAGGAGGTATTATCAAAAAAAAAATTTAAAACAGTGTTTCTCGGTTACTTTTGAACCGATTTAGCTGAAAATTGGTACACACGCTAAGTAAAGCATTTAAAAGGGTATGACGTAGATCGGAACCCAAAATTTTCTTAAAAAATTTTCCGACAAGAAGGAAAATTTTAGAAAAATTGCGATCTGATAATTTTTGTACATACTCCTTGAACAACGACAAACATCGTTCTGTATTTTTTTCTCGAATTAAAAAAAAATTTTTAGCACATGTATCAGGTTATAAGTAGTTATATTCCAAATCAAAAAATGTAAGTGCCCGACCTAAATAGTGGGGCACATCCAAAGTCGGACAAAAAATTTAATTTTTATTAATATACTTTTAAACTATTCTGGGTTCGTGCATCCCTTATCTTTACAACCATTTTTCCGACAAAAGTAGTAGGATACAAGTAATTATACTCTTAAACAAAAAATTTAATTGTCTGACAAAAATGTTGGGGCAAACGAACAGAAAACTTAATTCTTTTAGGCTATGGACGAGGAGGTATTATCCAAAAACATTTTAAAACAGTTTTTCTCGGTTATTTTTGAATCGATTTAGCTGAAAATTGGTACACACACTAAGTAAAACATTTAAAAGGGTATGACGTAGAGTTGTACCCAAAATTTTCCCAAAAAAATTTCGGACAAGAGGGAAAATTTTAGAAAAATTGTGATCTGATATTTGCGTACATACTCCTTGAACAACGACAAATATGGTTCTGTAGTTTTTTTTCTCGAAATAAAAAAAATTTCCGACACAAGTATCAGGTTATAAGTAGTTATATTCCAAATCAAAAAATCTAAGTGTCCGACAAAAATATTGGGGCAAATCCAAAGTCGGACAAAAAATTTAATTTTTATTGATAAACCATACTTTTAAATTATGCTGGGTTCGTGTATCCCTTATCTTTACAACCATTTTTCCGACAAAGGTAGTAAGTTACAAGTAATTATATTCTTAAACAAAAAATGTAATTGTTTGACAAAAATCTTGGGGCAAACGAACAGAAAACTTAATTCTTTTAGGCTATCGACGAGAAAGTAATATCAAAAAATTTTAAAAGAGTTTTCTCGGTTATTTTTGAATCGATTTAGCTCAAAATTGGTACACACATTAAGTAAAACATTTAAAAGGGTATGACGTAGAGCTGTACCCAAAATTTTCTTAAAAAATTTTCCGACAAGAGGGAAAATTTAAGAAAAATTGTGATCTGATATTTGCTTACATACTATTTGAGCAACCACAAACATCGTTCTGTAGTTTTTTTTCTTGAAAAAAAAAATTTCCGACACAAGTATCAGGTTATAAGTAGTTATATTCCAAATCAAAAAATCTAAGTGTCCGACAAAAATATTGGGGCAAATCCAAAGTCGGATAAAAAATTTAATGTTTATTAATAAACTATAATAAATATTAATAACTATAATAAATGATTGTGAGTAAGTCTGTGTTTCATTACTACATTTAATGAACTATAATTTTAAATCATGCTGGGTTCGTGCATCGCTTATATATTTACAACCATTTTTCCGACAAAGTAGTAAGTTACAAAGTAGTAAGTTAGTAAGTTTTCTGTTCGTTTGCCCCAAGATTTTTGTCAACCAATTACATTTTTTGTTTAAGAATATAATTACTTGTAACTTACTACCTTTGTCGGAAAAATGGTTGTAAAGATAAGGGATACACGAACCCAGCATAATTTAAAAGTATAGTTTATCAATAAAAATTAAATTTTTTGTCTGACTTTGGATTTGCCCCAATATTTTTGTCGGACACTTAGATTTTTTTATTTGGAATATAACTACTTATAACCTGATACTGGTGTCGGAAATTTTTTTTTATTTCGAGAAAAAAAAACTACAGAACGATATTTGTCGTTGTTCAAGGAGTATGTACGCAAATATCAGATCACAATTTTTCTAAAATTTTCCCTCTTGTCCGAAATTTTTTTGGGAAAATTTTGGGTACAGCTCTACGGCATACCCTTTTAAATGTTTTACTTAGTGTGTGTACCAATTTTCAGCTAAATCGATTCAAAAATAACCGAGAAAAACTGTTTTAAAATATTTTTGGATAATACCTCCTCGTCCATAGCCTAAAAGAATTAAGTTTCCTGTTCGTTTGCCCCAACATTTTTTTCAGACAATTAAATTTTTTGTTTAAGAGTATAATTACTTGTATCCTACTACTTTTGTCGGAAAAATGGTTGTAAAGATAAGGGATGCACGAACCCAGAATAGTTTAAAAGTATAGTTTATTAATAAAAATTAAATTTTTTGTCCGACTTTGGATGTGCCCCACTATTTATGTCGGGCACTTAGATTTTTTGATTTGGAATATAACTACTTATAACCTGATACATGTGCTGATATTTTTTTTTAATTCGAGAAAAAATACAGAACGATGTTTGTCGTTGTTCAAGGAGTATGTACACAAATTATCAGATCACAATTTTTCTAAAATTTTCCCTCTTGTCGGAAAATTTTTTAAGAAAATTTTGGGTTCCGATCTACGTCATACCCTTTTAAATGCTTTACTTAGCGTGTGTACTAATTTTCAGCTAAATCGATTCAAAAGTAACCGAGAAACACTGTTTTAAATTTTTTTTTTGATAATGCCTCCTCGTCGATAGCCTAAAAGAAATAAGTTTTCTGTTCGTTTGCCCCAACATTTTTGTCACACAATTACATTTTTTGTTTAAGAATATAACTACTTGTAACCTACTACTTTTGTCGGAAAAATGGTTGTAAAGATAAGGGATGCACGAACCCAGCATAATTTGAAAGTATACTTTACTAATAAAAATTAAATTTTTTGTCCGACTGTCGAATTGCCCCAATATTTTTGTCCGACACTTTGAGTTTTTGATTAAGAATATAATTACTTATAACCTACTAATGTTGTCGGAAAAATGGTTTTAAAGGTAAGGGTTGCACGAACCCAGTATTGTTTAAAAGACAGTTTATTAATAAAAATTAAATTTTTTGTCCGACTTTGGATTTGACCCAATATTTTTGTCGGACACTTAGATTTTTTGATTTGGAATATAACTACTTATAACCTGATACTGGTGTCGGAAATTTTTTTTTTATTTCGAGAAAAAAAACTACAGAACGATATTTGTCGTTGTTCAAGGAGTATGTACGCAAATATCAGATCACAATTTTTCTAAAATTTTCCCTCTTGTCCGAAATTTTTTTGGGAAAATTTTGGGTACAGCTCTACGGCATACCCTTTTAAATGTTTTACTTAGTGTGTGTACCAATTTTCAGCTAAATCGATTCAAAAATAACCGAGAAAAACCTTTTTAAAATATTTTTGGATAATACCTCCTCGTCCATAGCCTAAAAGAATTAAGTTTCCTGTTCGTTTGCCCCAACATTTTTTTCAGACAATTAAATTTTTTGTTTAAGAGTATAATTACTTGTATCCTACTACTTTTGTCGGAAAAATGGTTGTAAAGATAAGGGATGCACGAACCCAGAATAGTTTAAAAGTATAGTTTATTAATAAAAATTAAATTTTTTGTCCGACTTTGGATGTGCCCCACTATTTATGTCGGGCACTTAGATTTTTTGATTTGGAATATAACTAATTATAACCTGATACATGTGCTGATATTTTTTTTTAATTCGAGAAAAAATACAGAACGATGTTTGTCGTTGTTCAAGGAGTATGTACACAAATTATCAGATCACAATTTTTCTAAAATTTTCCCTCTTGTCGGAAAATTTTTTAAGAAAATTTTGGGTTCCGATCTACGTCATACCCTTTTAAATGCTTTACTTAGCGTGTGTACTAATTTTCAGCTAAATCGATTCAAAAGTAACCGAGAAACACTGTTTTAAATTTTTTTTTTTGATAATGCCTCCTCGTCGATAGCCTAAAAGAAATAAGTTTTCTGTTCGTTTGTCCCAACATTTTTGTCACACAATTACATTTTTTGTTTAAGAATATAACTACTTGTAACCTACTACTTTTGTCGGAAAAATGGTTGTAAAGATAAGGGATGCACGAACCCAGCATAATTTGAAAGTATACTTTACTAATAAAAATTAAATTTTTTGTCCGACTGTCGAATTGCCCCAATATTTTTGTCCGACACTTTGATTTTTTGATTAAGAATATAATTACTTATAACCTACTAATGTTGTCGGAAAAATGGTTTTAAAGGTAAGGGTTGCACGAACCCAGTATTGTTTAAAAGACAGTTTATTAATAAAAATTAAATTTTTTGTCCGACTTTGGATTTGACCCAATATTTTTGTCGGACACTTAGATTTTTTGATTTGGAATATAACTACTTATAACCTGATACTTGTGTCGGCAATTTTTTTTAATTGAAAAAAAAAACTACAGAAGGATGTTTGTCGTTGTTCAAGGAGTATGTAAGCAAATATCAGATCACAATTTTTCTAAAATTTTCCCTCTTGTCGGAAAATTTTTTAAGAAAATTTTGGGTACAGCTCTACGTTATACCCTTTTAAATATTTTACTTAGTGTGTGTACCAATTTTGAGCTAAATCTATTCAAAAATAACCGAGATAACTCTTTTAAAATTTTTTGATATTACTTTCTCGTCGATAGCATAAAAGAATTAAGTTTTCTGTTCGTTTGCCCCAAGATTTTTGTCAAACAATTACATTTTTTGTTTAAGAATATAATTACTTGTAGCTTACTACCTTTGTCGGAAAAATGGTTGTAAAAATAAGGGATACACGAACCCAGCATAATTTAAAAGTATAGTTTATCAATAAATCTCGTTGATAGCCTAAAAGAATTTTTCTGTTCGTTTGCCCCAACATTTTTGTCAGACAATTACATTTTTTGTTTAAGAATATAATTACTTGTAACCTACTACTTTTGTCGGAAAAATGGTTGTAAAGATAAGGGATGCACGAACCCAGCATAATTTGAAAGTATACTTTACTAATAAAAATTAAATTTTTTGTCCGACTGTCGAGTAGCCCCAATATTTTTGTCCGACACTTTGATTTTTTGATTAAGAATATAATTACTTATAACCTACTAATGTTGTCGGAAAAATGGTTTTAAAGGTAAGGGTTGCACGAACCCAGTATTTTTTAAAAGACAGTTTATTAATAAAAATTAAATTTTTTGTCCGACTTTGGATTTGACCCAATATTTTTGTCGGACACTTAGATTTTTTGATTTAGAATATAACTACTTATAACCTGATACTTGTGTCGGAAATTTTTTTTAATTGGAAAAAAAACTACAGAACGATGTTTGTCGTTGTTCAAGGAGTATGTACGCAAATATCAGATCACAATTTTTCTAAAATTTTCCCTCTTGTCCGAAATTTTTTTGGAAAAATTTTGGGTACAGCTCTACGTCATACCTTTTTAAATGTTTTACTTAGTGTGTGTACCAATATTCAGCTAAATCGATTCAAAAATAACCGAGAAAAACTGTTTTAAATTTTTTTTTTGATAATACCTCCTCGTCGATAGCCTAAAAGAATTAAGTTTTCTGTTCGTTTGCCCCAACATTTTTGTCAGACAATTACATTTTTTGTTTAAGAATATAATTACTTGTAACCTACTACTTTTGTCGGAAAAATGGTTGTAAAGATAAGGGATGCACGAACCCAGCATAATTTGAAAGTATACTTTACTAATAAAAATTAAATTTTTTGTCCGACTGTCGAGTTGCCCCAATATTTTTGTCCGACACTTTGATTTTTTGATTAAGAATATAATTACTTATAACCTACTAATGTTGTCGGAAAAATGGTTGTAAATAAAAAAATTTCAGGAAATTGACATCTTCGGCGCGTCCGACTGCGCATATGCCCCGTGAAAATTGTCCGACAAGGTTACCACATTATTGTAAAAATGTTTTATGGTAGATACCGTTAAAATTATCCATGTGGTAATAAATTTATTATTTTCATAAATTTGACATATTTAGCGTGTCCGACGCGTCATATGCCCCAATATTTTTGTCCGACAAAATTGTTTTCGTTGTTTATATGATAAAATCCATTGATTAAAATAGAATGACCAATGTGGTAATAAATTTTTTTCTTGCATAAAATTGACAACTTCGTCACCGCTTGACAGACAAACGCCCCACTACCATAATGCGCCAAGCTCAAAATTTGTCCGACTCCACCCAAATAACAAGTACAAAAAGTTTCAACGGTGTGGTCATAAATAATAATTGTATATGCGGGCCCAAGGTCTATTAACTTCAAGATGTATTTCTAAGCTCAGAATGGTACATTCTTAACTGATTCGTTTTGTTACAAGTTAAATATAAAATATTTAAAAATTTTACGTTTGAAATTTTCATAACTTTTAAAAATATACATACAATAACTATGTTATAAATTGTACGAGGTGTTTTGAGTTTTCATCTCAGATCTATTGCTTGGATACAAACAATATAATGTTCATTTAAATTTTTTGGTACATTTAAAAAAATGCCAGTATATAAACCAGTTACTAAATATTAACAGTGATATTTTCATTTTTCTTTAAACATAATAAAGTACTTCGAACATTTGTTTATTTAATTACAATTACCAGAGTTACATGGATACACACTAAATCTCACTTCTGATGTTGTATTTAATATTGTAATATCTTCTTTGTATTTTTTATTTTTACTCCTACTGTTTTAACAGTCATTTGCTTTTACCAATTTATCTTCAACTCGTATATTAATATTGTTGAACTCAGTTTTTTTAGTTGATTTCGAACGGTAAGAGACTTTTCTATAAAGCTTTCTCTTAAACGTTGTTATACTGAAATATATGCGTGACTCTCCTGTCATTAATTGAGTATCTGGATCGAAGACAGTTCGAAAAATATTTTTGGAATCCCAAAAAACTCACAACATTTTCGTTTCAAACGATTTTTTAATTCCTTTGATCACGGGAGAACAAGTTTTATTCAATGTTTGGACTATTAGTGCAATCACTGAAGGTTTTCACCTCCGATTTCGTTGAACCTCCATCGATTAGATGGTAGAGGTTCCTAGTAGTTAGAGGATACCTCAAGGAACAAAAGTGACATGATGCCAACTTACGCTTTTACCCTGGGGGTGGATGCCACCCCTTCTCGAGGGTGAAAATTATTTAATTAAAAATAATACCATAAATCGATAGAGGGACAAATTCTAAGCAAAATTTGTTATATAAAGTTATTAACATAAATCAATACTTTTGAGTTATTAAAGATCAAAGATTTTATTTTTTCGTAAAAAAATGCATGTTTTAAAGCTGTTTTTCACGTATAACTCAAAAACTATTAGTTTTTTCAAAAAAGTTATTATTACCAAAATTAAAGATAATAAAAAATTGAATACATTTTTCTACTAAAGAACTACACTCATGGTAATTCAAAGTGAGTTATGGGTAATTGAATGTATATTTTTTTCGACGAGTACTCAAATCTAAGTATTCAAGCTTAAATAACGGGAAAACCATGCAATGTATAAAATATTCCTGCTAAACGTTTGCCAAAGTACTTCGAAATACCTATCAAATGAGCTTCAGAACAAGGTAATAGCGTCAACATTAAGCAAGTTATAATGAAAATAAAAGAACGTTTCGAATTTTTTAGGAAAAAATGAAAAATAAAACATACGCCATTTCCACAAAAATTAAAATTTATAGTAATCCTTAGAATAACTTCTTTATATTAGTATAAGTAAGGTTTTCGATCATTTTGACCGGTTTAGAATGCATATTTTTGAAAAAAAAAGATATAATTTAAAAATATCATAATTTGTAAAATTATTGTAATTCTCATTTTCTTTTGATAATAACTCCAAAAATACTCAATATACGAAAGAAATTGTATATAACCAAATTCTAGTTTTTTCTGTGCCAAATATTTTACCTGTTCTACTATTTTTATAGGGTAAAAAATAACCGAGATAGAAACGTTTAAATCTTAAATTTGGCTGTGGGAACCATGCAACCGGGATCATTTAACCTTTTATTTTTAAAAAAGTAAGGGGTTCAAAAGATTAAGTTCAACGTGATTAAATAGCACTTGGAATTAGCATTCAAACAGTTTTTAATTGAACTTGATATCGTAAACACGAACGGAGTTATTAAAAAAAAACAATGACATTTTTTGAAAAAAATTTTAAAAGATAGATTTAAAAAAAATTTTGTAGCATAAATTTTAACGCTATCAACATGTTCGGGGGCTCATTTAACAGATATTTTTAAGTACACAAATGTTTCATAAGTTTATGTTATAAAATGCATGAATTTCCCCTTATTTTAGCTTGAATACTTTTTACTCGCCGAAAAAAATATACATTCAATTACCTATAACTCACTTTTATTTAACATTAAAAGGTAAGGGGTTTATTTCATTTTTTATTAGCTTCAATTTTGATAATAATAACTTTTTTGTAAAACTTACACTTTTTGAGGTATTGATTAAAAAATTGGTTAAAAACATGCATTTTTCTCAAGAAAAATTAAAATTTTTGATCTTTAATAACTCAAAAATTTTTTATTTATTTTAATAACTTTATATAACAAATTTTGCTTGAAATTTGTCCCTCTATCGAATTATGGGGTTATTTTTAATAAAATAATTTTTACTCCCGAGAAGGGGTGGCATCCACCCCCAGGGTAAGAGCGCAAGTTGGCACCATGTCACCTTTGTTCCTTGAGATATCCTCTAACCACTCACCAATTTTCATGCAAATCGATGGAGGTTCAACGAAATCGGAGGTAATAGCTCATATCCACATTCAGTGACTCCACTATATTGTTTTTATTGGAATGTAAAATTGTAAGCTTACGTTTTATCAACTGAACAAATTAATGCAGATACATTACAACTGGCATGGGCCAAATTAAAATGGGAAAAAATGTGTCAGACATTTTAGTATTCACACATATTATACAATCAAGTAAACAATAGCTACTGATTTAGCGGGTCTCACATATCCCTAATAGATGAAATTTTCTTCGGTGGTTGCTGTGTTTGAACCTGCTTTAAAATTATCTTCAGGATCCTCGATGTACATATATTCAGCCACATTTAAATATTTTACTGTTGAAAACAAAGCATCAGAGCTTAGATATCTAAATTTCGCTAAATTGTTGTAAGCGATAAACATCTCTGGTTTTTTTTCTTGATTCTAAAGTCATTTTCCTTCTCTAACTCTTGGTTTTTGGACATTTACACCAAACGCATAACATTGTTTTAAGTTATTAAGCCATCATATTCGATTTCTGTCTGGGCTTCTTGCTCTTCTTTACTTCACTAGGTGTTAAGAAAGCACCACACTCTCGCGAAGTCAGAAGTACCCGTCACTACACACTTGTTCAACTTTGCGAGGAACACATTTACGCGGGGCCATACCGACTTCGGTCCTTTGACTCGGTCGCAAAAACCGCCACAGAATGGAAGTAGGCCGAAGCGAAGTGAAGTGGCATGCAGTACCTTTCTACGCTCTCATACTCGCTGAACTTCGATCGACTTAGCGAGTAGTATAGTGGACGTGTAAACCGTCCAGTAGTATAGTTGACGCGAGTAGTATAATGGACGTTTTTAACGTCCACTATACTACTCTCTATTACAACTATTCAGAGCAGCAGCCAACAAGGTGACCATAGCCATTATGATATCCAACCTCCGCTAGGAGATGGAACTTTAAGAAGGAGATACTACTCTCTAAGTCGATCGAAGTTCAGCAGAGAGTGTAGACAGGTACTTCATGCCATATTCATGCGAGTTCGCTTCGCTTCGGCCTACTTTCATTCTGTGGCGGTTTTTGCGACCGAGTCAAAGGAATCTAAGTCGGTATCATCCCGCGTGAATGTGTTCCCCGGGAAGTTGAACGAGTGTTCAACTTTCCCGAAGTTACTTCGCGAGAGTGTGGTGCTTGCTTAACAAACAGTACTTTTCGAAGTGCCTCAATATATACGCAAAATATGTTGATTTTCCGAGTACTTGATGAAAGTGAGCAACTTTTTATAGTCTCTTGTCTTATTACTTGTTTTACTAGTGTACATCTGCCTGATCAGGCCGGAGGTTTCATTAGTTAGTTAGCAGAGTTTCGTTCAGACCACGTAACAAATGACCATTTGCAGTGCCTTTAATTTCTAGTTCAAAATAATGACAGTTATTATTTTCCCCCATAAATCTGAAAATTCCGACCGCACAAAAAAATTGTAATGAAAGAAATTATAGAAAATCACATTTTCAACAATTTTAGTGCGTATACTTTTTGTCGATAAGTTGAAAATGACTGAGATATTAGGCAAAAACAGTTCCCGTTTGAAATGAAAATGACGGCTAACGCAACGGAGGAATTCAGTCGAGATTTTAAATTTACACTACTATTGGCCCTCCCTCTTTAGATTAGAAAAATAAAATTTGGGCAGCTCGGCATGCAAGGTTAGGCCTGTTATTCTTCGTTTCATGAGCATTTTTCAGTTCGTCACAAATGATAGAAAAAAAGGTAAGTCCGTGATAATATACATTTTAGTGACATGACATTTTAGTTAAATCTGACAACTGTCACATTTTATTTGCAATTTGGCATAAAAACAAATCAATTGTGTTTATTGCATTTATAAAATGGTATTTTTTTGATTTGTATTGTCTTATAAATTGTACAGATTATATTCGTAGATATATTATTATAATTCGTAAATAATTTTTTTTCGATTATAGCGCCATTTATTGACAACTAGAATAAATGTTATAAATGTCACCGACGAAATGTAATTACCGACATGATTTTTTTTCTGTCACATACAATTTAATGCGTTAGAAAGAAATCGAAAAACTGTGACGCACTGAAAGATGCTCATGAGAAAAAGAATATTCGTCTAACTCGACTGGACTATCCCTGCTATTTTTGTTATCTACCACATACGGAAATTGTTTTAAGGAAAAAAGTTTCTCGTCAAAATGAATTGATACTTATGAAAAATTAGCTTGTTAGTAGTAAATGGAGAAAATGGGCCTGGGATCCGTGACTATTAACTAGTTCAGAGATTAAAATAACTGTCGTAAATATTAACTTTAAACAAATACCAAAAACAGATAGTTTGTTGAGATGTTGAATTATCTGAATTTTGGAATTGAGTTTGAATATTATTCCTTGTGTAAATTGAAAATCCGAGCAATCGGTCCAGATCGTTAAATTCAAAACACCCCGTACCGATTAGCCGATTTATTTAAAATAAAAAAAATGTACAGTACCTTTTTAATGTCTGTGGTGGGCATTTACATTCACACATTTGCATTTTTTTAATCAAAATTTGTAGATAGAGCTTAGGTGTAAATGGTTTTTGTATGTCAATATTAAAATCTGATGCTCAATATTACATAATAATTTATATTGACTGTTATTAAACTAAAGCTAGATATATTGATTTTTAAAAAATGTATGATGTTATAAAGATATACATAGTGAAAGTACGAAAAGTAGGTATTCTATTCAAAGAATTCGTACAGAATTCAAAGTTTTTCACAATATCTAGGCTATTAGTAAACCTAGTGTAACGAATTAGTGCAACTATAATATATCTTACAAATAAAAAATTGGTAAAATTGACAGTAAGCAAAAAAGTAAGCAAAACCAAATGTTTTATTACCCGGTGAGGCCTCAATAATATATAACGTTTATAAGAAACACCGTTGGGTGTTACACTTAATCATATTTTGTCTTCCTTGTATTATGTTTATTAGTTATACAGTGAGCACGTAAAGGTTGGATTAAATTCATTTTCTCGAGAATGGACGATTTTGGAAAAAAAATCCTAAAACAGGTCAATTTTTATTTTTAAATTGCGACTTTTTGGCATATATATCATACTAGTGACGTCACTCATCTGTACGTGATGACGTCATCGATGATTTTTTAAATGAGAATAGGGGTCGTGTGATAGCCCATTTGAAAAGTAATTCAATTCTCTATTCAGTAATATAAACATTAACATAATTATTTACACAGGGTGTCCAAAAAAATTTTTATTGGTTTAAATTTATTGACATAAAAAGAAGAATGTATGTAATTTATTTAATTCAAAATACATTTAACTGCTCTCAGAAAACAGAAAAAAATGGTTATTGAATTAAATGTTTAAACTGTCACGAGGCTGGTGGGTGGCTGCTTTAATATTGAATTTAAGCAAAAAACGATATTTATCTGCCAAATACCTAAACATTTTTTCCTGTTTTCTGATATTAGTAAAATGAATTTTGAATTAAATAAATTACACATTCTTCTTTTTGTCAATAAATTTAATTCAAAAAAATTTTTTTAGACGCCCTGTATAAATAATTATGTTGATGTTTATATTACTGAATACAGAATTGAATTACCTTTCAAATGAGCTTTAACACGATCCCTCTTTTCATTTAAAAAAATCATCGATGACGTCTTCACGCCCACATGGATGAAGTAAGTCACTAGTATAATATATGTCAAAAAGTCGTAATTTAAAAATAAAAATTGACCTGTTTTAGGATTTTTTTTCCAAAATCGTCCATTCTCGAGAAAATGAATTTATTCCAACCTTTACGTGCTCACTGTATAACCCCATGTTCTCCAAGTAAAAGTGAATGGGAGAATAACCTTGAAAATATCAAGGTTCAACTTGGGCTGTAGTAGCAATGGAGTTAATATTATTACGTATATTTGTTAAGCGAAAAATTAAAAAAAAAAACAAAAGTATATTAATGAAAATAATAGTTAAGATAAAAAAGGAACTTCGCACATATGTGGTATTAAAGGAATTATTAAGTTTCTGCGCAAATCGACTTCCTCAATAATTTACGATTAAATATATTTACTGAAAATTAGATATTTAATTGGAACTCCTAGATAAACGATTGAGTAGAGCAGTCAGTATCGAAGAAAAACATTACTTTTCATTTCATTCCATACCAATTTTACAAGCTTTCTCTTAGCATCACAAATGATGTTCAAAATCGATTAGAAACATGCCGACGTGAGTTTAATTCGATCGAAATATTTTGTGTTTTGTTTCAATAAAATTTTGTTTTATGTGGTAACCAACGTTCTGAAAGGACATGGTACATGAAGAAAAAGGACAGACATAAATGCCAAGATTTATTTATAAGGCAGCAGTAAGGCTGATTATGGCCTACATTATAGAATCAAAACCGGATACAAAGAAAACAATAAGTTAAACAAAAACTTATGCAACGAATACAGTCAGAGTTAGCAGAGAGAAAGCACTACTGGATAGATAGTTTAACGGAGTTTATAGGCAAAGGTGTAGCATAGACAACATGAAAAAAGGGATAGTAGATGATGGTAATTATACGCTTGTAGGTATTTCGCATGTGAAAAATTGAACACCATATTTAGTTTGATTTGAAAATATGAAGACTGCATCAACAGATATGTTTACACATTCGGAGATAAATATAGGCACGATTATCTATTACCAATTTATATCGTAATAGAATATGACATGTATTATTAAAGGAAATAGCGAGAAAGGCTCTAGAAAAAACTTTTAAAATTCCATAGCACATTTTACCACTCAATAAATAAATTTAACTACACAATATTTTTTTGTATAAAAAGATACAATCGTCATTTCACTTACAGAGATTGAGGAAAGATTGCTTACCATTTACATTTTTGTTGTAAACTAGAAGTCAAACAATTAGGAATGCACGTCATAGATTAAATGACATCATAACCCACCGGTACACACACACACTTTAACGGTAAACAAATTCAACAAATTTTTCCGTGTATTATTAGTTTTTTCGCTACCGTCAAGTTTGGCAGGACAGCGCTGTTGCCAAATAAAAAACACATATTTATTTACCAAAGCTGCTACTGCCTACACTGTTTCTCTTTGTCTTAAAGAATGTGAAACAAAGATATCTTTACTATGAGTGACAAACTGACATTGTCCGATATCAAGATGTTTGTTTATTTATTTATTTTTTTCTTCTTCTTTTATGGCCTTTGTGAGCTGAGCCCATTTAGCCAGCAACATTTCTTAAAATTAACGCCTAATTAAACCTACCATACAACAAGACCAATCAAGGATAGGGCAGGGAAAGTGAAATTGGTGAAAAAATAAACTGTTGTTTATTTTTATATAAAAATATAAACTAAATAAATAAAATATAAGACGAAGTAGTTTTCAATCCTAATAGTAAATTATTAATATTGAAAATATTAAAAATATTACTAAAAGATTTTTAAATTGAAAACTTATTGATACACTTTCCTGGTGACACCTCCAAGACTTCTACAATTTGCAAGTCAAATGGATGCTGCAGTGAAGACGAGAGGGAAGGAATTCTACACTATGCAATTCACATCCCCCGTCTGCAGCTGGTAAAGTTCCAACGGAACGGTATACATTTTTATTTTAAATAAAATATAATTTGAAAACAACAATTTGACTTTATATGTAACCTACAATATTATGACAGACGTTAGTTACCATTTACCATCTCACCAAATATAATAATGACGTCATATATAATCGTCACTACTTCTAGCCAATAAAATGCTCGATGTAATAGGAATGGCATGTCAAAAAAATCTGATTATTCCCTACTTATTTTTTCAAATTTAGAATTTGGCAATAAGGGAAAAATTACGTGCATTCCCTATTGTTTGACCTCAAGTTTACATAGGAGTACAGAGATGATTTTGTAGAGATTTATAAAACTGAGTAAATATAAATGCTAAAGCTTTGGCAAATAGTATTACCGAGTTCCCAAGTAAGTTATGGTACTTAAAACAAAATGTATTATTGAGGATCATGGGCCATGGCATACTATTGATTTGGAACCAGTTTCCCAATAAAATTGTTTAGTTATATTTCGATAATAGCAAATAATAACATTAAACGCAAAACAACAATGTTTATTTACCAGTAAACATAAGTTTTCGAAGAGAATACGTACTTTTTCGACAAAAATAAGTAAATTGTAAAAAAAGTTCAACCTTGGCGATGGTAACGATTTTGTACATTCCATTACAATAATCATTTTTGTCAAGTGTAGGTAATATTTAAGAAAAAAAAACTATTTACTCCATGGAAGTTGAAAGCTGATGTATCCCACAATTTTCAATAAGCACTAATGCCGTCTTGCAACATTCGATACGTCTCCCTTGTATTTATTTCTATTTGTTTTTGTAGCAAGTAGAAACACATATCAATAAAGGATCGTTCAGACGAGGATGTTCAGACGTTCAGATGTCGAGGAAACAGACAGTGTCACTTACATCGGCTGTATCAATAATATTTGATATTTGATGACGTAGCACTAAGTTTTTATACAGATGATGTCACAACATTCTTCGTATGAAAACGGTGTGCTCCACTCGGAAAATAGGATTGGCTTTGTTTAAAAGATTTTGTATATTCCAAGCTTTGTTTGCCAGTTTTCTTTTACCAGAAGGTAAGAAACTTATATTTCGGTGTGTTTTCACAGTGCAGTCAACGTTAAAAGGGCTATTCATTTCCGTCATTTTTCTCGTACACTTGACATATGGCGTACAATATATACGTCATACGTCATGGGTATATATATAAAGACGTATGAAGTATGTATATCGTACATCATAATATGTCAAGTGTGACATGTCATGTACGTCATATTTTACACTTGACCTATGTCGTACAATATAACATACGATGCCATACGTCATTGGTATATCCCAATAATATATACCAAAGACCTATGAAGTAATATTGTACGTCATAGTATCACGTGTACGAGAAAAAATGGCGGATGAATAGACCTATTGATAGAACAAGTTTTTTTAGAGCATTGTACATAAATTGTGGAAGTTTGAAATTTGAAAGTCGCGATGTTTCAACTGTGTCATCACTATTGCTGCTCATTCGTCACGAAAATTCGGTTCCGCTACATTACTACCACTATCTGAACGAGCCTTTATACGTTAAACTATGAGTTGCTTGCGTTGAGTTTTAATAAATGTATATATAGAGGTATATACAGGGTATAACTATTAGCTTATAACAACAGTTATGTAATGCTGTATTTAAACAAAGGCAGGTAGTTTCCTCTGGCCAATAATGACTAAATTAACGTGTTGCTTTTTGAACTCTTGTTTTCATAGGACTATTTGAAATTAACTAGAACTTAAAATAAATAGTAGGTCGATATAAATATTTTTCTCTTTTTTAAAATCACACAGGTTTTTCTTCTGTTACATACTTTTGTTTTCTTTTAACTTTTAAACAATATCAATGAGTATATCAAAATTCTGTTTATACTTCTGTTTTCTTTTCAACCATATCAATGAGTATATCAAAATTGTCTATTTGTTTTCTCCCAATCTTCTTGTTCTTTGTTATATAATCAAATAATGAACTTCTTCTTCTTCTTATGCAATCCACTAATGGATGTTCGCGATCACGTTTGACCATTTTTCTCTATCCCTTGCAGTATGTATTAGGTCTCCTATGTTTTTTAGTCCTGTCCATTGTTTGACATTACGGAGCCATGACATTTTCTTCCTGCCCACTCCACTTCTTCCTTCAATCTTTCCTTCAATTAAGGTTTGCAGAAACTGGTATCTTTCATTTCTAATTAGGTGCCCCAGGTATGCCGTTTTTCTCTGTTTAATTGTGCACATCAGTTGTCGTTCTGTACCAATTCCTCTCAGGATTTCTTCATTTGTTATTCTTGCGGTCCAGGGAACTTTAAGGATTCGTCGATAGATCCACATCTCAAATGCCTCTAGCTTAGTCATTGTGTTTATTTTTAAAGTCCATCCTTCCATGCCATATAGGAGCACCGACCATATATAGCATTTTGTGAATCTTAGTCTTAGGTTTAGGACAAAGTCAGAGTTCGTAAAGACGTTTCTGAATTTCATGAATGCACTTCTCGCTCTTTCTCTCCGACATTTAATTTCCATATCCGACATCCAGTCTTCACATAGCCAGGTATTTAAACTTTCTTACGCGCTCTACATCTTGGTTGTTATATGCTAGTCTTGAATTTTGATGTTGACATAATTGACGGCTAATTATAAGGAACTTCGTCTTTTTTATGTTGATGCTAAGTCCCATGTTCTCGCTATGCTCTCCAATTTTATTAAGGTTTTGGAGGTCTTCTATATTGTCTGCTATTAAGACCGAGTCATCCGCATATCGTATATTATTGACCCAGGTACCATTTACTTTGATGCCGCTTTCGCATTCCTCAAGAGCTTCCTGGAAAATACTTTCTGAATATAGATTGAACAGTAGTGGGGAGAGAATGCATCCCTGTCTTACACCTCTGAGAATTTTTTGAGCTTGCGTTGTTTCATTATCCACCTTGACGACAGCTGTTTGATTCCAGTAAAGAGCCTCTATGGAACGAATGTCTTTTTGATCTATGTCGAGTTGTTTTAGTATATGTACTAGTTTATGATGTTGTACTCGATCGAAGGCTTTTTCATAATCTATAAAACACATCATTACATATTTCCTTTGATCGTAGCAGTTCTGAGCTAGCACTTGGGTTGCAACTAGTGCTTCCCTCGTTAATAATGAACAGTCGTCACTTTTATTTTAATATTTAAAGTTAGGTAATACATAACATTAATTTTTAATAAATTATCAGGAAAACTTAATATTCTTTTAAAGAGTAGGTACATTGAACAGTATAATGACGTAAGTCTGGTAAATTTTAAACAAGAAATAATGCCCAATAGAATTTCGGATGCAACAAAACTAAAAATACTAAAAGTATTTTAGGTACTACGAGGAACTGAGGAACCTAAGGTAAAAATCTTCTATTTCCTGTTGTTTTTTTGGTGTTTCGATGGCTTGTTATTACCTCGCAAACTTCCTATGTTACATAATATATATTATATAACTGATTATTTATCAATCTCCCTTAGAAAAGTTGAAATAGGGGAATATTTTTTGTGATTTTCACTTTCACTTTATTTTGTGATGAGTTGTAATAACAGTAATGGGTTATCTTCAATGTGGATTAACCAGAATTCTGAGGTGGAAATCAAAACCTCAAAATAAAAAATGTGTTTTTAACTGAAATTGCGATTAATTTCCATGAGAAGTAATAGATAAATTATACGAGTATCCGAAATTCAAGACTAAGATAAGAAAAAAAATAAGTAAGTACCCAAGTTGGAAAAACGATTATGATTTACAAAAAATGAGTACATGTAAGAAAAACTTCTACCAGTGTCTTAGCTACAAAATACACATAAAGTGTAGCTTATTATATGTTGTGCTGTATTTGACATTCTTTCTTCTCATTCCTTTTGTTGCCTTGAAATTCCGTTAAATTGTTCTTTATCGGAATATTTGTACATGCTGCCGCTCAAAAAGACCAACTGAATCAGATTTCACAAAACTTTATTCATCTTTTGTTGTCTTAAAACCAAGTTCACGCCTGATTTCAGAGTAGACAAAACAGTCTTGAAATATCTAGACCGCAGGGTAATCTTTACCTAATACTGATTAGTTTTTTGCTTGTATTTTTAATAAACAGATTATCAATCTTTTTTATTTTTATTTAACAGAGACATCAGATTTTTAATAAACAGAGACATCAATTGGTTGTCTTCCTTTATATTATTTACTTCCATCTTATCTCATAATTTTTTATATCAGAACATAAAAATTTTGTTGATGTTGTTTTATTTTGATTTCTACCTTATTTTCAAATTAAAAAAGAGAAAAATTGATCAAAGTTATAAGAAAATTAGTAACAAATTACTCAAATGTGATAACAAAGAATCAGACAAAAATTCACGAAAATGTGAAATAGTTCCTATAGTTGATAAAAGTTTTAAATTAATCAGTAAATAAAAATGTGTTTAAAAATATTTATTATTTAGCTGAGATTCTTCCTTACTATGATAACTGCTGGCCAATATCTACAAAGGAATTACCAGAAATAAAGAACGCACTAATTAAATGTTTTCCATGTAGTTCCATATTTCCAAATATTCTTAGAAGGGAAATCAGGAATTTCTTGGAAGGAATTTCTCTTATAAAACTGAAAAGGATTAGCTAGCTGAGATCGTTGCAGGATCAGGTTGGACTTCTGTGTGTAAGTGAAACACCAATCCTTAAATATACAGCTTTATTTAGCACTAGTCCGGAAGTGTTAATACAGTTTTGACGTATAGAGTATTTACTCTCTCAAAAGTTTAATAATAATTGCTCGTATAGTAAGGCTACATGTTGACTAAAGCACAGAATAAATAACCACATTTATTCTGTGGTTTTTACTCGTATTTATTCTGTGACTGAAGTAATGAATCTGAATGAATAAATGCCAATGAATAATGAACACTCTTTCTTAGGGGCAATACGTTTATAAAAACGAGTTTCTGGGTCAACTCTTACACGCGTCAATTTATTATTAATCCAAAAGAACAAAGGATTAGGTACTTTGCTTGGCAATAGTAATGCAATCATACAATAAATTAAACAAAATCAGGGCACACACGCCAGCGTGCAATAACAAAACTTTGTTAATATACTATAAAGGGCGTTAAATACGAGTATATTGTTTAATTATGAAAATAAGTATTACACGGCAGAATATATAAAAAATAAGAAGAACACAAGTATCATGGACGCAGTTTTTTTTGATAAAGTAAAACATGATATACTTATAAAAATCTTGAAAAAAGTGGGATTAGATGATAGAGGCTTGAGAATAATATATAATTTATATTACAACCAAACTGCCAATATTACAGTGGATGACCAATTGACAGAGGCAGTCTCCATAGATAGAGGAGTAAGGTAAGGATGCAGTCTGTCCCCGGTATTGTTTAATATACATATTATACTCTGAATATATCTTCGAGCAAGCGCTGGGAGAACTGCAGGAAGGTTTATTAGTCAACTGAATTCGTCTAAACAACATTAGAGATCCCGACGACGCGTAGTAATTTTTGCAGATAGTCTAGATGGTTTGCAAATAATAATGTCGCGCATAGTGAGTAAGCGCGAAATATTAAATACACAGCTTTTGGTTAACCAACAACCAATTGACAGAGTGAACAGCTACACATACCTTGGTACCAACATAAACAGCCAATGGGCCCACTCAAATGAAATAAAATAACGCATAGGAAAAGCGAAGTCAGCGTTCATAACGATGAAGCTTTTCAGAAGTCACGATTTACCATCTGTTGCCAAAATCTCTATCATCAGATGTTATGTATTTTTTACGTAATTATACCGAGTAGAGGCTTGGACACTTTCCGAAGCTTCCTTTATAAAACTCTACGCATTCGAGATGTGGTGTTACAGACGCATGTTAAGAATTTCGTGGGTGGATCCTATGACTCATGTTGATGTCCTACGTAGAATAGGCAAGGAATGCGAGATAATTAACACCATCAAATAGAGTCATCTTGTATATCTTGGCCATGTTATGAGGAATTAACAGAGATATGGCTTGTTGCAACTCATTCTTCAGGGCAAGGTATTTGGAAAGAGAGGACCAGGGAGAAAAATATCTTGGCTTCAAAACCTGAAAAAGTGGTTTAAGACATCGACAACCGGACTATTCAGAATAGCAGCAATCAAATTTAGGATAACCATGCTGATCGCCAACATCCGGAATGGATAGGCACCGTAAGAAGAAGAAGAAGAAGAAGAAGATTAAAATATGAAATCTGAATATTTGAGATTAAACAAACGGGTTGTACTACAATCAATTTGGTACATCTTCCATTCCTTCTTAATACCCAATACTGGATATGATATTACAGTGTAAATTTGAAGAAGTTTTGAGATAATAAGAATAAAAGAAGGTGAACAAATTTTACATTTTACAAAAATAACAAAATTCATACCTTCAAAAAGGTAGAAATCGTTATCAAATAAATATTTTTAGGACAAAGTAACTAAAAAACTGTATCGTTTTCTAAAAATAGTCATCTATCTACAAATAAAACTAACACTATCCACAGATGAGAGAAAATACCTAGCGTATTTCGTCTTAGCAAAGACGAGAGGATTAATTATTAATCAGAATAAAACAAAATACCTAATAAGCACACAAGAGACAATGTAAACAGAATAACAGAAATAAAGATAGGTGAAAATACATTCCAGACGGTAGATTGCTTCAAATACCTAGGGATTATGGTGGACGGCAAAAATTGAAGGAGTATAGAGAAAAACAAAAGAATTAAAGCAGGTAATAGTGTATATTGGAAATATCACCGACTACTTATGGACAAAAGCCTGAGCAAAAAATCAAAATCAAAAATATACATTAGATCAGTGATAGCCTATGGAGCTGTACATTACGAAAAAAGACGAAGAAGAGTTAAGGATAATTGAGAGAAAAATTATGAGAAGAATTCATGGCCCATTATAGACAGAAACAGGGGAATATAGAAAGCTGATGTAACATGAAATAATAAATATAACTAAATGAAATGCATTAAAGCACAAAGTCTCAGATGATTTTGGCACACACAAAGAAGAGGGGTAGAAGGACTGATCAGGAAGGTATTGAACTGGAAACCAGTAAAAAAAATAGACCAAAAATAAGATGGGAAGATCAAGTATAAAACGATATAATATCAAAGATGAAAATTGTGTACTGGAGAGAAAAGATTCAGAACCGGAGAGAGTGGAACAAGATTCTAGATAAGGCAAAAAAATATCACAACCTACGAACGACGACCAAACGAAATCTGCGGACTCATCCACCGCGTGAAATGGATGAAAAGAGCTCATAGTATTTGAGCGACCTATACCCTAACAAGAGTGAACGGTCCATATAACCTACCTTGAAATTTTTTTAATACAAACGCAATGTTAGAAATACTAAATATAAGTGGTATGAAGAGCTTTTTTCACCAATTCATTCAAATACTAATGGATCATTGTACCTTTTTATGTAATTTATGGAAAGTATTAACAAAATACTGATTTATTATACAATAGAACCAAATAGTCAGAACCTTGATTAGACCCGTGGTAACCTATGGTTGTGAAACCTGGGTAATGACGAAAAAAGATGGACATTCGAGAGAAAGATATTGAGAAAAGTATATGGCCCGGTGCAAGAGGAAAACGGCACATGGAGAATCAGGAGAAACGACGAGGTTAATGAACTGAATGAAGGGTATGACATTGTAAGATTTGTGAAAGTCAAAGGCTGTCATGGCTGGGACATATTCAGCGACAAGAAGATAGAAAAACGACAAAGAAGATATTACAGTGGAAGCCGGTAGGGAGGCGAAAAAAAGGAAGGCACAGGACGAGATGGTTGGATGACGTAGAAGACGACCCGAAAACCATGAATATAAGACAATGGAGGAGAATGGCACAAGAGAGTTCTGAATGGAAGGACATAGACAGACAGGCAAAAACCCATCCAGGGTTATGATGCCAAAAGAGAAGAAGAAGAAGAAGAAGAAGAAGAAAAAGAAGAAGATGAAGAAGAAGAAGAAGAAGAAGAAGAATAAGAAGAAAAAGTAGATTAACACAATACTTTCCAAATACAAAATAAATAGTAGAATCAGAAACAAACATCGCAGATCAACTTCAGAGCATAACTAGAAATATAACGCTGCTGTTCGCATTTTTTTAAATGAAATGAAGCTATATAAATATTAAGGTAAATGCAAAATACAGGGTGTAACAAAAAGGTAGGTCATAAATTAAATGACATATTCTGGAACCACAAATAGTGCGATTGGACCTAACTTACCTCAGTACAAATTTGCGCATAAAAAAGTTACAGCCCTTTAAAGTTACAAAATGAAAATAAATTTTTTCGAATATATCGAAAACTATTAGAAATTTTATATTGAAAATATATGTGTGGCTTTATTATGGTAGGAATATCTTAAAAACATATTAGTGAAATTTGCGCACCCCATCAAAATTGTTTGGGGGTTTAAGGGAACAAATACCCCTTCACCCAAATATTAGTGTACGTTTTAATTAAATTATTATTGTGGTACGATTAGTTAAGCACAATGTTTTTAAAATTTGTTTGCTTTTTAATACTTTTTCGATAAGCCAGTTTTTATAGATATTTTAAACATTAGCAAAATCCACCACATAGTTGTAAATAGTTAAGTAAGATTATAGAGACCTGGCAATAATATGAAAATTTCTTTTTATAATTTACATTTTTTTAGTTAATAAATTACTACTCGAAAATTTTTAAACATATTAGAGAGAAGTCGCGTCTCAATAAAAACTGGCTCATCAAAAAAGTACTAAGAGCCAAAAACGTTTTAAAAACATTGTGTTTCACAATAAGAATTTAATTGGAACGTACGCAAACATTTGGGGGGTTTAAGGCAACAAAACCCCCATAAAGTTTTAATGAGGTGCACAAATTTCACTATTACTTTTAAGATGTTCCTACCATAAGAAAGCCAGATGCCAATTTTCAATATAAAATCTTTAACAGTTTTAGATATATTGGAAAAAGTCGATTTTCATTTTATAATTTCAAAGGGCTGTATTTTTAGTCCCAGAATATGTAATTTAATTTATGACCTACCATTTTGTTACACCCTGTATATAATATTTTTACCGAAAACTTTTATTTGCAGAATTAAAAATAGTTTAATTAGAGTTAAATTTAATAATTGTCTTTGTCTGGTTCTTTGGATTCCATTTTCCTATTTAAAAATATTTTTTTGAATTCGAATGTCGCAAAACGGCCCTATATAAGGCTCCCACCACGGCAATACAATTCTAAATGCTCATTTTAGAGGAGAGTTATTCGCAGTACATATGAACATAGTTCAAGTAGTATGCAAGTGTATATACAGAGTGTATGGTAAATTATATAAGTTATTAAGAGACTATACTCTGTTGCAAAGTGGAGTAAAAAATAGGTAAATGTCCGATTGTTTCGAAAAAATATCAATTTTCTTGAGTTCATGTTGATAATTTGTTATAAATAAAGGTATCCAGTAATCAGAATTGTTTTTATTTTGTACCTAAATTAAACCTATTGCCACAACAAAATAAGATAGATAGCAGTAGGAAATATCGATCAAAAAATGGAGAAAAGAAAACAATTATAGCACGAATGAAAGATTTACTATTAGTAGTAACAATACCAAAAATAAAACTTTATTAGAACTAATCTTCTGGTTACACCATTCGTGGCTTCTATAATTTGCAAGCCAACAAATTGCAGGAGCTATCAGGTTGCCACTCCATCTCACTTCCAGTCTGACCAGCACGGTAACATTCCCACAAATATTAGTTCCCAATAATCAGATTAGGAGTAGAACTAATAAAAATAATAATCATTTCGTTGTGAAGCGAAAAAAGAGCTGTCTTATTTTAGTTAGTTCAGATATCGCCAAAAGCACCCTAACTAGTTTCAACCCTTCTTAGGGTTTCATCAGAGAGTGCATATTTGATTCTCTCTGAACCACTAAAATTCGGGCTGTCGGTATCGGCCCACAACGAAATAACATGATGGCATGGATGCCGTGGCGGCATCTGCTAAAGACGAATGAAAGTTTACTTCTAATTACACCATTCGTAGCTTCTAAAATTTGCAAGCCAACGAACTACCGGAGCTAAGAAGGCCGAGGGAATTCTATCAAGTTGAATCTCACTTCCCGCCTGTCCAGTACGGTAATATTCCAACAAATATTAGTTTAGTATGGTATAGTTAGACCCAAACCCAGACATCAAAAGTGAAAGTTATCCTCCAACACCAAATTGTTCTATATGGTCCACATAATGTTCAGAAAAAAGTCACACCATTTTGAGCGTCGGGTTTGGGGGGAGAGGGGGGAGAAATCGGTAAATTCGTAGTTTTTTACGTGTTTCGTCAATATTTCTAAAACTACGCGGTTTAGCATAAACAACCTTTTATACAAAAATATTCTACATTAAATTTGAAATAAAAAAGGTCCTATGCATAATCCTTCTAAAATGAAGAGTTCCAAAGTTACGGAGGTAGTATAGTATAATTGGTCCAAAAAAAGGCCTAACCCAGACATCCAAAGTAAAAGTTTTCCTTGAACACCAAATTGTTCTATATGGTCCACATATTGTTCAGTAAAAAGTTACACTATTTTGAGCGTCCGGTTAGGGGGGGAAGTGGGGGGAGAAGTCGGTAAATTAGTAGTTTTTTTAAGTTTTTCGTCAATATTTCTAAAACTATGCTTTAGCGTAAGGAATGTTCTATATAAAAATGTTCTACATAAAATTTAAAACAAAAAAGGTTCTATACATAATTGTTATAAAATCAAGGGTTCCAGAGTTACGGAGGGTGAAAAGTGGAGGTTTTCGATACTTTTTATATTTACCGATTTCTCCCCCCTCTCCCCCCCCCCCCCCCAAACCCGACGCTCAAAATGGTGTGACTTTTTTCTGAACATTATGTGGACCATATAGAACAATTTGGTGTTGGAGGATAACTTTCACTTTGGATGTCTGGGTTTTTGGTATAGTTATATCATAAATATTGCCCAAAAAATATAAAAAGTATCGAAAACCTCGACTTTTCACCCTCCGTAACTCTGGAACCGTTGATTTTATGACAGTTATGTATAGAACATTTTTTGTTTTAAATTCCATGTAGAATATTTTTGTATATAACATTGTTTACGCTAAAGCATAGTTTTAGAAATATTGACGAAAAACGTAAAAAAACTACTAATTTACCGGCTTCTCTCCCATCTCCCTCCCAAACCGGACGCTCAAAATGGTGTAACTTTTTACTGAACAATATGTGGCCCATATAGAACATTTTGGTATTGGAGGAAAACTTTTACTTTGGATGTTTGGGTTAGGATGTTTTTTGGACCAGTTATACTATACTACCTCCGTAACTTTGGAACCATTCATTTTAGAAAGATTATGCATAGGGCCTTTTTTATTTAAAATTCAATGTAGAACAATTTTGTATAGAAGGTTGTTCATGCTAAACTGCATAGTTTTATAAATATTGGCGAAAAACTTAAAAAACTACGATTTTACCGATTTCTCCCCCCTCTCCACCCCAAACCCGACGCTCAAAATGGTGTGACTTTTTTCTGGACATTGTGTGGACCATATAGAACAATTTGGTGTTGAAGGATAACTTTCACTTTGGATGTCTGGGTTATGCCATCTTTTGGATCAACTATACTATACTAGTTCCCAATACTCAGATTAGGAGTAGAACTAATAAAAATAATAATTAATCATTTCGTTGTGAAGCGAAACAAGAGCCGTCTTATTTCCGAAAGTCGAAAGACTAAATACGAAATCCACGAAATACTTACACATAAAAAGAATATCAGAGAAGATTGCTGGGAATAAAATATGTATTAGAAAACGATAACATCGGGGAAACATAGCAAAAACTCAATGGTTTAGAGAAAAAGTGAAGATAAAATATGAAGAAAAGAAGACAGTCTTTTTGCAATACACAACAAACTAAACCCAACAGTCACATAACTACTACAAACGAATCAGAAACGAAACGAATACATCAGTCAAACAAATAAAAAAGAAACACTGGTAGAGCTTCTCAAAACAGATGAAACACGACTCCTACTAAATAGTCCAGAAAGCCACTGCGCATCCGCTAGGAAAAATTTTCTAATTCGGATTTTTTGCACCATCTTACTCAAAAAGGACCCCTTTTAACAAATGTGCATGTTGCCAGGACCAAAAGTTGGTCAAAAGTTTTTTAAACGTTTTTTTTTTGTTTTTTTTTTTTTCTACAATTATTTTTTTGCATGGAGCCAACTTTTTTTAGGTTTTTTGGATCATTCCAAACAGAAAAGGTCTTCAGTGACTTTTCTGTAAAGTTGATAGTTTTTGACATATAAGCGATTAAAAATTGAAAAATTGCGAAATCGGCCATTTTTAACCCTCAAAAACTATGTGAAAAGCTGAAAATTTGAATGTTGCCAAGGTAGATATATATTCTATAAACATCGATTGATGAAATCCCGAAGAGTTTTTTGCAATACAATATTTAAAACTCCTTTGTTTTTTAATTGCTAATTAAGCATGCGCGACACTATTTTCCACCGTTGGATGTGTATGCAGTATGGTGCAAATGAAAGGAATAAATTCGCTATTTCATAAACCAGCGACTTGAAGGAAAAATCTCGAAACAGGTCGATTTTTATTTTTAAGTTATGATATTGTGACATATATGGTATACTAGTGACGTCATCCATCTGGGCGTGATGACGTAATCGATGATTTTTTTAAATGAGAATAGGGGTCGTGTGCTAGCTCATTTGACAGGTTCCTCAATTCTCTATTCAGTAATATAAACATTTACATAATTATTTATACAGGGTGTCCAATAATTTAATTTTTTTGTCCATTTGCCAAATTACTTATTTTAATAAAAATTTTTTGGACACCCTGTATAAACAATTATGTACATGTTTATATTACTGAATAGAGAATTGAGGAACCTTTCAAATGAGCCAGCACGCGACCCGTATTCTCATTTTAAAAAATCATCGATTACGTCATCACGCCCAGATGGATGACGTCACTAGTATACTATATATGCCACAATATCATAACTTAAAAATAAAAACCGACATGTTTTGGAATTTTTCCTTAATGTCACCGGTTTACGAAATAACGAATTTATTCCTTTCATTTGCACCATACTGTAAACACATGCAACGGTGGATAATAGTGTCGCGCACGCTTGATTGGCAATTAAAAAACAAATGGGTTTTTGATATTGTATTGCAAAAAACTCTTCGGGATTTCATCAATCGATATTTAAAGAATATCTACTTACTTTGGCAACATTTAAATTTTCAGTTTTTCACATAGTTTTTGAGGGTTAAAAATGGCCGATTTCGAAATTTTTCAATTTTTAATCGCTTATATGTCAAAAACTATCAACTTTAGAGAAAAGTCACTAAAGACGTTTTCTGCTTGGAATGATCCAAAAAACCTAAAAAAATAATATAAAAAAAATAATAAAAACCTAAAAAATTATTCCATGCAAAAAAAATAATTTTAGGAAAAAAACAAAAAAAAAAACGTTTAAAAAATTTTTAACCAACTTTTCATCCTGGCAACATGCAAATTTGTTAAAAGGGGTCCTTTTTGAGTAAGATTGTGCAAAAAATCCGAATTAGAATATTTTTCCTAGCGGATGTGCAGTGGCTTTCTGGACTAAAACAGAAAAGGAGTATGGAGATTGATCAAAAGACAAAGAAAAGAGATGAACGCATTAGTAAAAACGAAACACATTCAGAAGGAAACAAGGGCAGGGTAGTTCCTATCTCTATTTGCTAAAGCCGACGATAATGAAATACCAACACCTGAAATTATGACAGAGGAAGCGAAGTAAAGAAAACATTAAGGAAATTAAAAAATCGGAAATCACCAGGAGAGGACATAATATCGAACAAACTCCTAAAGTACGGACGATAAGATCTTACTAAACAACTATTAAAACTAATACAAAAAGTAATAGACCAAAACCGAGTACCATATGAATTGAGGTCAAGTATACTAATATCATACTTCACTTAAAAAAAAAGAGACAAATCGGACCCGGAAAATTACAGAGAAATAACTTAGTAAACACAACGTTAAAATTAACATCCAAAGTGATAGTGATAACAAACAAACTGAATGAAATTATAACATTAGCAGAAAAACAACAAGGTTTTAAGTCATGAAGAACATCTTCTTCAGGTGCCGTCCTCGTTCCGAAGTTTGGCCATCATCAAGGCTATGCGTATTTTTGATACCGTAGATCTAAATAATTGGCAGCTGCTGCACTTGTACCAATCTCTTAAATTCTTCAACCATGAATGTTTTCTTCTGTCAATGGATCTTTTACCTATTATTTTTCCCTGAATAATTAATTGTAGTAGCTGGTACTTTTGTCCCCTCATTATATGTCCCAAGTATTGCAGTTTGCGCTTTTTAATAGTAAGCGCAAGTTCTTTTTCTTTCTGCATCCTTCGCAACACTTCCATGTTTGTCACTCTCTCTGTCCACGATATTCTCAGTATCCTACGGTACATCCACATCTCGAATGCTTCTATTTTCCTTGTATCCATCTTTTTCAATGTCCAAGCTTCCATTCCATAGAAAAGAACTGACAGCACGTAACATCTCATGAGGCGAATTTTAAGATTTAAACTTAGCTCTCTTCCGCATAAAACTGTTTTCATTTTGGTAAAAGTAGCTCTAGCTTTTTCTATTCTGATCTTGATCTCTTCAGAGTTGTCGTTGTTTTCATTAATAACAGTTCCCAGGTAATTATATTTTCTATCACGCTCAATTCTTTGATCATGTACGGTTATGTCAGAAAAATTTTGTGGGAGATTTCGACACCATCATTATTTTTGTTTTTTTGATGTTAAGTGATAAACCGAACTTTTCGTTGCACTCTACTATTCTGTTTATCAGGTTTGAAGATCTTCCGGGGTTTCTGCTATTAATACTGTGTCATCAGCAACCCTGGAAAAAATGCATCAAAAAAATGTAAAAAATGCGCATTTTAATGCAATTGATTTGTGATAAATATGCAAGAGCCTTTATGAAAAATGCAATATTAAAATGCAACACTATTAATCCTCAATTTATATTTATATGATGTTGGAATAATAACATTTAAACACAATATTTAGTTTTTATCCACAAATGTTTAATACTTGTCACTTTCGGCATTTTGGCGAAAAAATTATTCGTTGCTCAATTTAAACTATAATTCAAAAATAATACGCAACAATGCACTGCGAATCAAAACACGAAATGAACTTCAGCTTTTATAAACAAATATTAAAATCTAAATTTCTGTACCTGCTTATTCCCCTACAAAGAGCAAACAGGTTTTTACAACCTATGTCAACTAATTGTTGTCCTACCAACTAAGTTATATTAAGGATTAGTCGGCTTAGTCCCAAAAATAGATAACAGAATAAAAATATTACTGATTTAAACATTTTTCTTAAGAAATGGATTATACAGTTATTGAATTTAGGACTGATAGTTTTTTTAAATGGAAGTGAAAGTGAACCTTTGAGATTGAAAATATCGAATTAATGCAACTTTTCTGAATTTATCAAGAAGAAATGCACAATGTTTAAAATGTTTGAAAAAATGCAACATTTTCTAATTTATCAAAAAAATGCAATATATGCAAAAAATGCAGATTGCATTTAATCCGGTCCTTGGTCATCAGCGTTGAAGAACATGCATCGACGCTATCTTTATAATGAGGCAAGTTCAAGAGCAATCGTTAAAATACAACGCACCAGTATATTTATTTTGTGGATCCTAAGAAAGCATTTGTCATATTAAATTCTTAATTATATGTCAAAAAATGTGCAATACCTACATCTTCAAACCCACCAAATTTCATTTGCATATCTGAACCGGTTTTAGAGCAATAAATAAATCGTCAGTTTGTAAGAAAAATTTCAACGTCCCGTATTTCGGAAACGAAGCATTTGAGGACATATGTTTATAAAGCAAACTGTCATTATTTTTTCATGCAGATTTACCCCTTAAAGTTTGCCATACTTATTTAAAAGCACCCCGTATTGATGAAAAATACTAACGGGGTGTTTTTAAATAAGTATGGCAAACTTTAAGGGCTAAATCTGCATGAAAAAATAATGACAGTTTGCTTTACAAACATTAACTGTTGAAAAAGACTAAGTTTTCACTCTAATGGCATATAACATATCCCACCAGAATGAAAACAATGGGAACCTTCTCTGGTTACACCTCCGAGGCTTCTACAATTTGCAAGCCATACGGATGCTGAGACTAAGGAAGATGAGGGAATTCTACAATTTACAATTCACGTCACATCTGCTCAGCGCGGTAAAGTTCCAACGAGACTGGTTCCCTTCATACTCCACACAGAGTAAATGTAAATCAAAAATGAATAACCATTTTCAATTTCGTTGCAAAACGAAAATACAGCCGAACCATATTCCAGTCCAATCAGAGAGTGCTGCAAGCACCTCTACCGGTTTCGAAACTTATTAGTCTCTCATCAGGAGGCACATATGCTGCTCTCCCTGATCCAACCAAAACAAACCCCAGCGTGCAGTCCCGAATTGCAACGAACGAAATGGCATAGATGCCCTAGCGGCAACTGCTAGCAAAAGACTAAGTTTTCACTCTAATGGCATATAACATATCCCACCAGAATGAAAACAATGGGAACCTTCTCTGGTTACACCTCCGAGGCTTCTACAATTTGCAAGCCATACGGATGCTGAGACTAAGGAAGATGAGGGAATTCTACAATTTACAATTCACGTCACATCTGCTCAGCGCGGTAAAGTTCCAACGAGACTGGTTCCCTTCATACTCCACACAGAGTAAATGTAAATCAAAAATGAATAACCATTTTCAATTTCGTTGCAAAACGAAAATACAGCCGAACCATATTCCAGTCCAATCAGAGAGTGCTGCAAGCACCTCTACCGGTTTCGAAACTTATTAGTCTCTCATCAGGAGGCACATATGCTGCTCTCCCTGATCCAACCAAAACAAACCCCAGCGTGCAGTCCCGAATTGCAACGAACGAAATGGCATAGATGCCCTAGCGGCAACTGCTAGCAAAAGACTAAGTTTTCACTCTAATGGCATATAACATATCCCACCAGAATGAAAACAATGGGAACCTTCTCTGGTTACACCTCCGAGGCTTCTACAATTTGCAAGCCATACGGATGCTGAGACTAAGGAAGATGAGGGAATTCTACAATTTACAATTCACGTCACATCTGCTCAGCGCGGTAAAGTTCCAACGAGACTGGTTCCCTTCATACTCCACACAGAGTAAATGTAAATCAAAAATGAATAACCATTTTCAATTTCGTTGCAAAACGAAAATACAGCCGAACCATATTCCAGTCCAATCAGAGAGTGCTGCAAGCACCTCTACCGGTTTCGAAACTTATTAGTCTCTCATCAGGAGGCACATATGCTGCTCTCCCTGATCCAACCAAAACAAACCCCAGCGTGCAGTCCCGAATTGCAACGAACGAAATGGCATAGATGCCCTAGCGGCAACTGCTAGCAAAAGACTAAGTTTTCACTCTAATGGCATATAACATATCCCACCAGAATGAAAACAATGGGAACCTTCTCTGGTTACACCTCCGAGGCTTCTACAATTTGCAAGCCATACGGATGCTGAGACTAAGGAAGATGAGGGAATTCTACAATTTACAATTCACGTCACATCTGCTCAGCGCGGTAAAGTTCCAACGAGACTGGTTCCCTTCATACTCCACACAGAGTAAATGTAAATCAAAAATGAATAACCATTTTCAATTTCGTTGCAAAACGAAAATACAGCCGAACCATATTCCAGTCCAATCAGAGAGTGCTGCAAGCACCTCTACCGGTTTCGAAACTTATTAGTCTCTCATCAGGAGGCACATATGCTGCTCTCCCTGATCCAACCAAAACAAACCCCAGCGTGCAGTCCCGAATTGCAACGAACGAAATGGCATAGATGCCCTAGCGGCAACTGCTAGCAAAAGACTAAGTTTTCACTCTAATGGCATATAACATATCCCACCAGAATGAAAACAATGGGAACCTTCTCTGGTTACACCTCCGAGGCTTCTACAATTTGCAAGCCATACGGATGCTGAGACTAAGGAAGATGAGGGAATTCTACAATTTACAATTCACGTCACATCTGCTCAGCGCGGTAAAGTTCCAACGAGACTGGTTCCCTTCATACTCCACACAGAGTAAATGTAAATCAAAAATGAATAACCATTTTCAATTTCGTTGCAAAACGAAAATACAGCCGAACCATATTCCAGTCCAATCAGAGAGTGCTGCAAGCACCTCTACCGGTTTCGAAACTTATTAGTCTCTCATCAGGAGGCACATATGCTGCTCTCCCTGATCCAACCAAAACAAACCCCAGCGTGCAGTCCCGAATTGCAACGAACGAAATGGCATAGATGCCCTAGCGGCAACTGCTAGCAAAAGACTAAGTTTTCACTCTAATGGCATATAACATATCCCACCAGAATGAAAACAATGGGAACCTTCTCTGGTTACACCTCCGAGGCTTCTACAATTTGCAAGCCATACGGATGCTGAGACTAAGGAAGATGAGGGAATTCTACAATTTACAATTCACGTCACATCTGCTCAGCGCGGTAAAGTTCCAACGAGACTGGTTCCCTTCATACTCCACACAGAGTAAATGTAAATCAAAAATGAATAACCATTTTCAATTTCGTTGCAAAACGAAAATACAGCCGAACCATATTCCAGTCCAATCAGAGAGTGCTGCAAGCACCTCTACCGGTTTCGAAACTTATTAGTCTCTCATCAGGAGGCACATATGCTGCTCTCCCTGATCCAACCAAAACAAACCCCAGCGTGCAGTCCCGAATTGCAACGAACGAAATGGCATAGATGCCCTAGCGGCAACTGCTAGCAAAAGACTAAGTTTTCACTCTAATGGCATATAACATATCCCACCAGAATGAAAACAATGGGAACCTTCTCTGGTTACACCTCCGAGGCTTCTACAATTTGCAAGCCATACGGATGCTGAGACTAAGGAAGATGAGGGAATTCTACAATTTACAATTCACGTCACATCTGCTCAGCGCGGTAAAGTTCCAACGAGACTGGTTCCCTTCATACTCCACACAGAGTAAATGTAAATCAAAAATGAATAACCATTTTCAATTTCGTTGCAAAACGAAAATACAGCCGAACCATATTCCAGTCCAATCAGAGAGTGCTGCAAGCACCTCTACCGGTTTCGAAACTTATTAGTCTCTCATCAGGAGGCACATATGCTGCTCTCCCTGATCCAACCAAAACAAACCCCAGCGTGCAGTCCCGAATTGCAACGAACGAAATGGCATAGATGCCCTAGCGGCAACTGCTAGCAAAAGACTAAGTTTTCACTCTAATGGCATATAACATATCCCACCAGAATGAAAACAATAGAGGTGTAACCAGAGAAGGTTCCCATTGTTTTCATTCTGGTGGGATATGTTATATGCCATTAGAGTGAAAACTTAGTCTTTTGCTAGCAGTTGCCGCTAGGGCATCTATGCCATTTCGTTCGTTGCAATTCGGGACTGCACGCTGGGGTTTGTTTTGGTTGGATCAGGGAGAGCAGCATATGTGCCTCCTGATGAGAGACTAATAAGTTTCGAAACCGGTAGAGGTGCTTGCAGCACTCTCTGATTGGACTGGAATATGGTTCGGCTGTATTTTCGTTTTGCAACGAAATTGAAAATGGTTATTCATTTTTGATTTACATTTACTCTGTGTGGAGTATGAAGGGAACCAGTCTCGTTGGAACTTTACCGCGCTGAGCAGATGTGACGTGAATTGTAAATTGTAGAATTCCCTCATCTTCCTTAGTCTCAGCATCCGTATGGCTTGCAAATTGTAGAAGCCTCGGAGGTGTAACCAGAGAAGGTTCCCATTGTTTTCATTCTGGTGGGATATGTTATATGCCATTAGAGTGAAAACTTAGTCTTTTGCTAGCAGTTGCCGCTAGGGCATCTATGCCATTTCGTTCGTTGCAATTCGGGACTGCACGCTGGGGTTTGTTTTGGTTGGATCAGGGAGAGCAGCATATGTGCCTCCTGATGAGAGACTAATAAGTTTCGAAACCGGTAGAGGTGCTTGCAGCACTCTCTGATTGGACTGGAATATGGTTCGGCTGTATTTTCGTTTTGCAACGAAATTGAAAATGGTTATTCATTTTTGATTTACATTTACTCTGTGTGGAGTATGAAGGGAACCAGTCTCGTTGGAACTTTACCGCGCTGAGCAGATGTGACGTGAATTGTAAATTGTAGAATTCCCTCATCTTCCTTAGTCTCAGCATCCGTATGGCTTGCAAATTGTAGAAGCCTCGGAGGTGTAACCAGAGAAGGTTCCCATTGTTTTCATTCTGGTGGGATATGTTATATGCCATTAGAGTGAAAACTTAGTCTTTTGCTAGCAGTTGCCGCTAGGGCATCTATGCCATTTCGTTCGTTGCAATTCGGGACTGCACGCTGGGGTTTGTTTTGGTTGGATCAGGGAGAGCAGCATATGTGCCTCCTGATGAGAGACTAATAAGTTTCGAAACCGGTAGAGGTGCTTGCAGCACTCTCTGATTGGACTGGAATATGGTTCGGCTGTATTTTCGTTTTGCAACGAAATTGAAAATGGTTATTCATTTTTGATTTACATTTACTCTGTGTGGAGTATGAAGGGAACCAGTCTCGTTGGAACTTTACCGCGCTGAGCAGATGTGACGTGAATTGTAAATTGTAGAATTCCCTCATCTTCCTTAGTCTCAGCATCCGTATGGCTTGCAAATTGTAGAAGCCTCGGAGGTGTAACCAGAGAAGGTTCCCATTGTTTTCATTCTGGTGGGATATGTTATATGCCATTAGAGTGAAAACTTAGTCTTTTGCTAGCAGTTGCCGCTAGGGCATCTATGCCATTTCGTTCGTTGCAATTCGGGACTGCACGCTGGGGTTTGTTTTGGTTGGATCAGGGAGAGCAGCATATGTGCCTCCTGATGAGAGACTAATAAGTTTCGAAACCGGTAGAGGTGCTTGCAGCACTCTCTGATTGGACTGGAATATGGTTCGGCTGTATTTTCGTTTTGCAACGAAATTGAAAATGGTTATTCATTTTTGATTTACATTTACTCTGTGTGGAGTATGAAGGGAACCAGTCTCGTTGGAACTTTACCGCGCTGAGCAGATGTGACGTGAATTGTAAATTGTAGAATTCCCTCATCTTCCTTAGTCTCAGCATCCGTATGGCTTGCAAATTGTAGAAGCCTCGGAGGTGTAACCAGAGAAGGTTCCCATTGTTTTCATTCTGGTGGGATATGTTATATGCCATTAGAGTGAAAACTTAGTCTTTTGCTAGCAGTTGCCGCTAGGGCATCTATGCCATTTCGTTCGTTGCAATTCGGGACTGCACGCTGGGGTTTGTTTTGGTTGGATCAGGGAGAGCAGCATATGTGCCTCCTGATGAGAGACTAATAAGTTTCGAAACCGGTAGAGGTGCTTGCAGCACTCTCTGATTGGACTGGAATATGGTTCGGCTGTATTTTCGTTTTGCAACGAAATTGAAAATGGTTATTCATTTTTGATTTACATTTACTCTGTGTGGAGTATGAAGGGAACCAGTCTCGTTGGAACTTTACCGCGCTGAGCAGATGTGACGTGAATTGTAAATTGTAGAATTCCCTCATCTTCCTTAGTCTCAGCATCCGTATGGCTTGCAAATTGTAGAAGCCTCGGAGGTGTAACCAGAGAAGGTTCCCATTGTTTTCATTCTGGTGGGATATGTTATATGCCATTAGAGTGAAAACTTAGTCTTTTGCTAGCAGTTGCCGCTAGGGCATCTATGCCATTTCGTTCGTTGCAATTCGGGACTGCACGCTGGGGTTTGTTTTGGTTGGATCAGGGAGAGCAGCATATGTGCCTCCTGATGAGAGACTAATAAGTTTCGAAACCGGTAGAGGTGCTTGCAGCACTCTCTGATTGGACTGGAATATGGTTCGGCTGTATTTTCGTTTTGCAACGAAATTGAAAATGGTTATTCATTTTTGATTTACATTTACTCTGTGTGGAGTATGAAGGGAACCAGTCTCGTTGGAACTTTACCGCGCTGAGCAGATGTGACGTGAATTGTAAATTGTAGAATTCCCTCATCTTCCTTAGTCTCAGCATCCGTATGGCTTGCAAATTGTAGAAGCCTCGGAGGTGTAACCAGAGAAGGTTCCCATTGTTTTCATTCTGGTGGGATATGTTATATGCCATTAGAGTGAAAACTTAGTCTTTTGCTAGCAGTTGCCGCTAGGGCATCTATGCCATTTCGTTCGTTGCAATTCGGGACTGCACGCTGGGGTTTGTTTTGGTTGGATCAGGGAGAGCAGCATATGTGCCTCCTGATGAGAGACTAATAAGTTTCGAAACCGGTAGAGGTGCTTGCAGCACTCTCTGATTGGACTGGAATATGGTTCGGCTGTATTTTCGTTTTGCAACGAAATTGAAAATGGTTATTCATTTTTGATTAACTGTTGAATTCAAATATTCTTCTTGCATAGTTATTTCACTTTATGATGAAAACCCAATAAATGCAAATTTTGAGTTATTTCTCTTTTTGAATAAGGGAGCGATATTATGCCCTCAAATGCTTCGTTTCCGAAATATGGGACGTTGAAATTTTTCTTACAAACTGGCGATTTATTTATTGCTCTAAAACCGGTTCAGATATGCAAATGAAATTTGATGGGTTTGAAGATGTAGGTATTGCACATTTTTTGACATATAATTAAGAATTTAAGATTCACCATTGGCGCGCATATGGGTAATATGGGCCGTCCTATTACCCGTATGCGCGCCAATGGTGAATATTAAATTCTTAATTGTATGTCAAAAAATGTGCAATAACTATATTTTAAAACCCACCAAATTGCATTTGCATATCTCAACCGGTTTTAAAGAAATTATTAATCGTCAGTTTGCAAGAAAAATTTCAACACCCTCTATATCGGAAACGAAGCATTTGCGGACATACGTTTATAAAACAAACTGTCATTATTTTTTTAAGCAGAATTACTCCTTAAAGTTTGCCATACTTATTTAAAAACACCCTGTATTAATTAAAAACATGGCTAGTTGTTAAAGTACCTAACTTTCTTATTATCCAATATAAGCGAATAAATCAAAAAATCAGAATGTTGAGAAAACATGAGGCTATAGTTGAGTTTTAATTTCAGTATATTACAAGTGCTAGAATATTTCACAGGGTGATGCGAACTTTGAGAAAAAAAACACAGTTTGATTCTTACACCCGGTATAATGAAAATTTACCTGTTTAGCAATTATGTTATTATAGCGATATTGTTAAAGAATAAAGCTATAACGTATTAACAAAATCACTTAAATCGGACAACAGGTTTAGGAATCTACAGGTAGGTCTGGTCCACTGCATGCTCCTCGTCGTTTTCTCACATCGGAGATACTATTGGCTGCCTTTTTGTCTATCAGCACATGGTCGATTTAATTGGTTGTGGTTTTTTTTCCCTGTAGCCTATTAAAATAGACATTATAGAAGTTTTCAGGGACTTTCGGCCCTCGGTAATAATGTAGTCTCTCATTCTGCGTTTAAATTTTTCAAAAAAATTTATTAGTTTTTTAGGATTTGAAAAAAATAAAACATTTAATTAGCATTGGAGCCGAAAGTGTGCGCCTATCACCTTAACTTGAAAAAACTTTAATATTAGCGAATCTAAAGAAACCAAACACACTCACACACACAGACACACATACACAGAAAACTATACAACCTTATAACTTTATAACACTTTTGTATAAAAAATGATAGTAATATAATAGTTTTTTATTTCAGTATAATCTTAGCATAATCGTCTTTTTCGTAGTTAAATATAACTGATTCAATTTTAACCCCTGTAAGAGTTTCTTCAATTGATTTTGAAAAACTTTCGAGTTCCGCTTTTCGGCAACTTGGAACATACAGCTGATTTTCAATAAGCATAAACGCTCCCTTTTTGGCAACATTATTAATGAGTTCCCCATCGAATAATTTCAGGTAGGTACTTCCAAAATAAATAACGTCAAAAAAATTTTGATATTCTTGTTTATGTTTAAACTGATGCAACATAGAAGCGGATGTTAAGGTTATCTTGTCTTCAAGTTTTAAATGTGTCTTCGTCGGTCTTGGAATAAAGTCTAATCCCGTATTATCGATCACCAGATTCTCTTCCTTCATGACTACATTACCCATAAGTGAATCGTTAGTTTTCTTGTGATTATATTCCTTTTTGTGTTCAATTTCGTAGAAAATTTGCTTTAAATTTCTCTCTGTAACATCAGTAGCTCTGTAATGGTTTTGGCCGTAGACTGATTTTAAAAATGTTTCATCCTCGCAAGTCAAACCAAAGCTGATGAATGGTCCAGTTTGCATATCACCTTAAAAAACAAGATATATTTATTTATTATTTTAATTTTGCACGCCAGGTCAGTGCCGGATTTACCACTAGGCCGACTAGGCCGCGGCCTAGGGCCGCAAGCAAAAGGGGGCCGCAGCGTTTTGTAAAAAAACGTTTTTGGTAAAAGAATTGAACGTTTTATTCTCCAAAATTAATTAATAATTACCTCTACTGTAAATCGAGTACATTACTTTTGTATATAAACAATACAATCTTGTGCTTTATGCTTTAATTACATAATCGTGAAATTATCGGGGGCTTCTCGGGGTAATTTGGCCTAGGGCCGCAAGTACCCTAAATCCGGCACTGCGCCAGGTTAATTAAATTAGAAATTATATTAGTTTAAAAAATGTACCTAATTGTTAGGAATATAATCTTTATGGTAAACACGAACAATAAAAAGAGAAAAAACAGAGTAATTCTTAAATATTAAGTATCTACACCGAGAGAACAATTTCTTTTCTCCTAAAACACCGATTTCTTTGAGCAATATTTCTTAAAAGTTAACATATCCTATTAACTTAAACATACCGGTTCACATATAAAGAAACGAAATTTTTAGACACAACTCAATAATTTCTTACAGATAATTTCTTCAATACTAAGAAATGCATTAATGATTACATTTAATTTTCTTATCCTAAAGTTTTTATTTCTTAAATTGAAAACTACAAATATTTTGCAGTATAAAAAATATAATTTTAAGTTATTGCATATTTATATTTGTGAACAAGAAATTTTCTTGCAATCAAATAAATATTCTAAACCGCAAGAAATAATTCTTCAGAAATACCCTCTGTAGTAACTGTGGTTATAAAATAAAAACTTTGTCATTAATGCCGAAATATTACCTGCAAAGAGATTTTCTTCCACAAAAGAATTGCGCAGATTAACTATTTATGATTTAGTCGTCAGTGTTTGTCAAGATGGCGTGATATGTTCATGTTCATATAGATGGATTTTTGATTTATTGGTGTTCTTTAAAAATTAAAGGATATTTTGAAGGTACGTACATATATAGGTATTAAATAAAAGTAAATTGAGTAATTTAAGATGTAATAATAATATTGTTGCGTATCCGAATGGTTATAAAAGAAAAATAATAGTATCTTTATATGCTTTTTAGGTATAATGATGGACAACTCTGAAATAAAGGAGCATATTATTCTAACTGGGAAATAAGCCACAATTTAAAGCTGGGACAGAATGATATAATATATAGCTTCAGAACAATATTAAGAAAGGAGTTATTAACCAACTGCGGGGCCTTCCAGAAATGGTAGAACTTCCTACATGTAAGTACCTTTTTAAAAATGTGTATACTTTTGTATTAACTATAATAGGTTTTTTAAATGTATCGTCTTCTATAAAAATATACAATACAACGCTATATCAAACATGGCGGGTGCAACGCTGATAATGTTTTCTGTTAATTTATTTGAGATAAAGAAATCAGTTAGTCTAAAAGAAATATATGTTTATGGCTAAGAAATGTTATTGCCGAAAACCGTGAATTAGTTAATATGTATTAAATGACTTAGATGTAAACTAATAATATTTTCCCGTAATAAAATTTCTTAATGATTAGGTATGCTGTCTCTTTTAGATTATAAAAATAAAGAAAATTACATATTATTATGTCTGCTTACATTGGTTGTATTTTCCCTCTTGTTTTAGCTAAATAATGTTTATTGTGTGACTTAATATTATACAGATAAATAATTAATATTTCATTAACATAAATAAAAAAATAAACAAATATGTGTATAGGTTAAATAATGCCATGTTTGAACTAAATATGATTGATTTAATTATTAGTATTAATAGTTCTTATGTGGGGCGGTGTATTTGTTTTTTTTTTTGTATTTCCTAAATTTGTCAAAATAAATATCTATATCTTTATAAGAAAATTTTATTAAAGTAAGTTTACTCTTTCTACGTAACGATTTTGTTTTAGTGAATTGCTGATATACAAAGTGCTAGTAACAAAAGAAGGAAACTTTGAGGAATTTGAATTTGCTTCTCCATCCTTTTATTTTTGTGTAGAAGCCAGTGGTTTAAGAGTGGAGAAAATATTTGTATGTAATAATAACATTTTATATCTTGTTTTTATTAATAAATAATGATTTTACCTTAACACAATGATTTATTTTGCCGTATGTAATATAACTTTATTTTCAAGAAATATTAACTTAACTCTAAATACACGTTTATCTCTGCAAAATATATGTCTTAACATTAAATACATTAATTATTAATAGTAAGATAATAATATTCCTTACTAAGAAATATTATTGCTCAGAAAGAATAGTTTTGTAATGTGTAGAAAATATATTTTTATGACTAATAAAATTAATTAACATCAAGTGTAATTTCTTTCTGATAAATGGGTTTGAAGTTTGCCAGAAAGTGATAGTTCAATCATGTTTAAGATATATTTCTTTGTCTATAGTAGAATTTATTTGAAATGTTTTAGAAAATTATATCTTACATACAAAGATATATTTCTTAGGCAATATGCCAAGTCGATCTTTTTTAAATATTAATAAAGTTTCTTTATGTCAAGAATTTTTTTCTCTCGGTGTAATGGTAAGTAGGTCTTAAGAATTTTGTTCGATTCGCGCAGATCTTTGCTGTCGTATACCTTTTTTAGATCAACAATGAGCCAGAAGTATTATAAAAAAATCTGTTTTATGATCTACAATCTACAATAAGCCAATTGACTGCGGCAGAATCAGTTTACATAACAGACGGTTAAAAGAAGAAATGATTACGAAGTGTGGAACGTACTTGTAGAGTACGAGCTTCATAATGATAATTAAATGCAAGTTGTATAGACGATTTTTTCTATGATCATTCACAACAAAAAATATATTCAAATTTATTAATTTTATAACGCAAACAATTTAAGTAGTTTGTCAGTTTTTTTACATATTGAGAACTGTCAACTTGTTTGTATTTGACCTTCATCGCGACGTCATGACGGCATTTCCGTCAAATAAGTAATACTTCATTGTACTTCATTCTGCTTCCATCTTGAAAAAATTTAGAACCTTAACAGGCACTCAAATTTATCTATTTGGTCCTTTGTTAAGTGTGTAGTTATATGTTAATTTAAGTTGTCCCCAAACTCTTTCATATTAAATGGCATTCGAGGATAATACCTTCTCTTTATTGACGAAATGCTCCTGAAGATGCTCTAGATAGCGAAAGTATACTTGGGCAAGGCTAAATAAATTCAGTGGTCGATATCTGCCTTTGCCTTTGTAAAAAAAATAAAATAATGACTGGAGACGTGCGTCTCACTCGAACTTTCTCGTGCGCTTCAGATCGCACGGAACGAGAGTTGTACAAGACGAGAAGATTTGCAATCCTAAACGCTCCGTGTACGGAGCTCAATGCCACAACGAAGGAACTTGAGTGACGGGTAGAGATCTACGCGCACCGAGAGAAAAAAATTCTTGACATAAAGAAACTTTATTAATATTTAAGAAAGATCGACTTGGCATATTTCCTAAGAAATATATCTTTGTATGTAAGATATAATTTTCTAAAATATTTCAAATAAATTCTACTATAGCCAAAGAAATATATCTTAAACATGATTCAACCATCACTTTCTGGCAAACTTCAAACCCATTTATCAGAAAGAAATTACACTTGATGTTAATTAACTTTATTAGTCATAAAAATATATTTTCTACACATTACAAAACTATTCTTTCTGAGCAATAATATTTATTAGTAAGGAATATTATTATTTTACTATTAATAATTAATGTATTTAATGTTAAGAAATATATTTCGCAGAGATAGACGTATATTTAGAGTTAAGTTAATATTTCTTGAAAATAAAGTGATATTACATAGGTTTACGGCGAAATAAATCATTGTGTTAAGGTAAAATCATTATTTTATTAATAAAACAAGATATAAAATGTTATTATTACATACAAATATTTTCTCCACTCTTAAACCACTGGCTTCTACACAACAATAAAAGGATGGAGAGGCAAATCTAACTTCCTCAAATTTTCTTTCTTTTGTTAATAGCACTTTGTATATCAGCAATTCACTAAAACAAAATCGTTATGTAGAAAGAGTAAACTTTAATAAACTTTTTTTATAAAGATATAGATATTTATTTTGACAAGTTTAGGAAATACAAAAAAAACGAATACACGGCCCCACATAAGAACTATTAATACTAATAATAATCAATCATATTTAGTTCAACCATGGCATTATTTAACATACACATCTTTGTTTATTTTTTTCTTTTTGTTAATGAAATATTAATTATTTATCTGTATAATATTAAGTCACACAATAAACATTGTTTAGCTAAAACAAGAGGGAAAATTCAACCAATGTAAAACATTGAAGCAGACATAATAATATGTAATTTTCTTAATTGTTATAATCTAAAAGAGACAGCATACCTAATCATTAAGAAATTTTATTACGGGAAAGTATTATTAGTTTACATCTAAGTCATTTAATACATATTAACTAATTCACGGTTTTCGGCAATAACATTTCTTAACCATAAACATATATTTCTTTTAGACTAACTGATTTCTTTATCTCAAATAAATAAACGGAACACATTCTCAGCGTTGCACCCGCCATGTTTGATATAGCGGTGTATTGTATATTTTTATAGAAGACGATACATTCAAGAAACCTATTATACTTAGTTGATACATAAGTATACACATTTTTAAAAATGTACTTACATGTATGAAGTTCTACCATTTCTGGAAGGCCCCGCAGTTGGTTAATAACTCCTTTCTTAATATTGTTCTGAAGCTATATATTATATCATTCTGTCCCAGCTTTAAATTGTGGCATATTTCCCAGTTAGAATAATAAGCTCCTTTATTTCAGAGTCATCCATCATTATACCTAAAAGCATATAAAGATACTATTATGTTTCTTTTTTAACCATTCGGATACGAAACAATATTATTATTACATCTTAAATTACTCAATTTACTTTTATTAGTTTTATTTAATACCTATAATGTACGTACCTTCAAAATATCCGTTAATTTTTAAAGAACACCAATAAATAAACATCCATCTATATGAACATGAACCATCGAGATAGGAGTGGAACTCCCCTCCTATCTCGATGACATGAACATATCACGCCATCTTGACAAACACTGACGACTAAATCATAAATAGTTAATCTGCGCAATTCTTTTGTGGAAGAAAATCTCTTTGCAAGTAACATTTCGGCATTACTGACAAAGTTTTTATTTTATAACCACAGTTACTACAGAGGGTATTTCTGAAGAATTATTTCTTGTGGTTTAAAATATTTATTTGATTGCAAGAAAATTTCTTGTTCACAAATATAAATATGAATTAACTCAACATTATATTTCTTATACTGCAAAATATTTGTAGTTTTCAATTTAAGAAATAAAAACTTTAGGATAAGAAAATTAAATATAACCATTAATGCATTTCTTAGTATTGAAGAAATTATCTGTAAGAAATTATTGAGTTGTATTTAAAAAACTCGTTTCTTTATATGTGAACCGGTTTGTTTAAGTTAATAGGATATGTTAACTTTTAAGAATTATTGCTCAAAGAAATCGGTGTTTTAGGAGAAAAGAAATTGTTCTCTCGGTGCGGTTGGAATCGAGTCGATTACTTCGAGCGTCGCTCCATGTGCGGACGGCCTAAGACTCGAATTACTCGAAAGCAATAATGTCACTTTGCGCTTGTAATATATACAACATTTTTTTTACAATCACTTAATAAAATTAAACTATTTTTAAATTATTAACTTTATTGTAACTATTTTATATCTGTCATTATAATGTCATAACATTAACTTTTATATCTTTCAGTTTGAATGTTCAACGTGTTTGTATTTTATGGTTGTACGGTTACTACGGACGACGAGCCTAAAATCAAACTTTACGCGCTAGAGCGATGAAGTGACGATACTCAGTAAACGTCAACTTTTCGTTGCCATTGACAAGCGAAAAAGTCTTCTTTATCAAGTGATTGTAGAAAATAGTTATTTATGGAACAGTTCGTGAAGTATGCTTTTTGCGAACGCACGCGATGTTTAGAGCAAAGTTTAGAGCTATACATCACATAAGTTTGCAAAAAGTACTTCACGCACAGTGTAACTGTAACTCTTTGTCACTGGAATTCATTTCTATTCTACAAACTTTCGTTCAAACTTTGGGAAAATACTCTTTGAAGCATCCTGATAAAAAGTTCTCATGGGCACAACTCAATCGTATGAATAGTCCAGAGAAATAAGGTTTTTCTCGTGACACATCCCCCTCCAGGCCGAAACCAAATTTTTTGAGTAGTATGGACATCTATATTATTAACCTATATGTTTCCTGCAGCCGATTTTGATGATATACATAGTTATAAACAAATGAAGATCGAAAAACGGTAAATTATCGCTTTTTTCGTCTATTACCAAAAAGTTAAGCACTTTAAACAAATTTGAGAGTAAGAAACTCATAAATCGTATAAAAAACTTCAATATGGCATTCGCTGAATATGTCCAACCTTATTGGTTGCTTAGAAAATTGCTAAATAAATCATAAATATTGAGTTTTTATAAATATTCGTAACTTAGGTAAAAATTTACTTAGAATCTTCTTATTATGCGGAATGCCGAGACTTCTTGTACTTAAATTATATTTTAAATTTCAAAGCAATTGGTCAAATAGTTTAAAAGTTATTTAATTTATTTTTCCCAAATTCATTTTTTTGCAACACTATAAGTCAGAAAATTATGAGGTTACAATAATACTTCGGACAGTTTATGAAAGAAGAATATTTATACTATTACCTTGATTAAAAATAAATGACAAAAAATAATTTTAAACAGTGTAAAATTATTTTGCAAAAACATGTCCATTTTTTGCTTACTTATTAACAATTAGAATAACTTTTTAACCGTTACCCGTAGAAAAATTATTTTTTCATATTTAGAAAGACTGAATTTTTATACACATTTAGAAAGAAAGACAATTGTTCTAGGACATTTAGAGACAAAGTTAGCCCCCCCATTTTTTTAATTCACATGTTTTTGCAAAATTATTTTGCAATATCTATAATTATTTTATGTCATTTTTTTTTAAATTAAATTAATACTGTAAATTTTCTTCTTTCATAAACTATCCAAAATATTACTGTAACTTCATCATTTTCTGACTTACAGTGTTGCAAAAAAAATTAATTTTGGATAAACAAATTAAATAACTTTTAAACTATTTGACCAATTGCTTTGGAATTTAGGGTGTAATTTAAGCACCATAAGTCTCAGCATGGTATGTAATAAGAAGGTTCTAAGTTAATTTTTACATAAGTTATGAATATTTATAAAAACTCAAAATTTATGATTTATTTGGCAATTTTCTAAGTAACCAATAAGGATAGACATATTCAGCGAACGCCATATTGAAGTTTTTTATACGGTTTATGAGTTTATTACTCTCAAATTTGTTTAAAATGCCCAATTTTTTAGTAAGAGACGAAAAAAGCGAAAATTTACCGTTTTTTGATCTTCATTTGTTTATAACTATGTATATCATCAAAATCGGCTGCAGGAAACATATAGGTTATTATTATAGATGACCATATTACTCGAAAAATTTGGTTTCAGCCTGGAGGGGGATGTGTCACCAACACGATATTTTTTTTCCTTATTTCTCTGAACTAGAAGGATTTTCAAGATATAGAGGCCCAAACTCGAAAAATTATAAGATTTACGGGGTATTCCAATTCCGTGAGTTACTGGTTATTTGGCAACATGTAGAAGTTTGGATCAAGGAAAAGTACTAGTAGTCTAGGATTTTTTCCTGGCTATCCAATGGAGACCTTTACTTTGACCTTGACGTTCAACGGACGTCATCTTCTAGAGTTTCGAGCGTTTTCGGCATTAAATTGATATAAACAGATTACTCATGGATTTTTGAGATCGCTAAACACGAATATGCCATCAGAATTGACCTCCGTATGACGTGGTGGCCAGGGTCACTGCAGGGGACGTCATCTTCTAGAGTTTCGATGGTTTTCGGCATTTAATTGATGCAAATGAATTACTGGAGGGTTTTTGAGGTCGCTATACACGAATATGCCACCCGAACCGACTCTCTGAGCACCTGATTTCCAAGGTCAATGAAAGGGGCTCTTGGAGTTTCGAGGGTCTTTGGTACTACATTAATGCAAACGGATTAGTTATAGGTTTTTGGGGTTGCTCAACACGAATGCGTGATGGACACAGACACAGGAACACCTGGTGCCTAAGACAGGTTATCTTCTGGAGTTTCGGAGGAATAAAATGGATTACTCTTAGGTTTTTGGGGTTGCCGAACATGCATACATGCATACTACCGAACATGCACTATGGCACGTCATCTTCTGGAGTTTAGAGGGCTTTCAGCATTAAATTGATGAAAACGTGTCCCAGAAAAATTCCAGAAGATGACGTGACTTAGGCACCACGTACCCTGGTGTCTGTTCTGATGGCGTATTTGTGTTTACCAGCCCCAAAAACTAATGAGTAATACCCATCTGCATCAATTTAATGCCGAAACCTGTGGAAACTCCAGAAGAAGACCTGCCTTAGATACCAGGTGCTCCGTGGATCGAATTCACGTTCAGCAGCCCCAAAAACCTGTGAGTAATCAGTTTACATTAAATTAGTACCGAAAGCTCTAGAATCTCCAAAGCATGACGTGCCTTTGGCACCAGGTACTCCGATGTCTGTTATGATGGGGTATTCGTGTTCAGCAACTCCAAAAACCTATGTTTAATCCGTTTGCATCAATGTAGTGCCAAAGACTCTCGAAGCTCCAGGAGCCCCTTTCATTGACCTTGGAAACCAGGTGCTCTGGGAGTCGATTCTGGTGACATATTTGTGTTTAGCGACCTCAAAAAACCCAAAGACCCATGAGTAATCTGTTTATATCAATTTAATGCCGAAAACCCTCGAAACTCTAGAAGATGACGTCCGTTGAAGGTCCAGGTCAAAGTAAAGGTCGCCATTGGATAGCCAGGAAAAAATCCTCGACTACTAGTACTTTTCCTTGATCCAAACTTCTACATGTTGCCAGATAACCAGTAACTCACGGAATTGGAATACCCCGTAAATCTTATAATTTTCCGAGTTTGGGACTCTATATCTTGAAAATCCTTCATACGATTGAGTTGTGCCCATGAGAACTTTTTATCAGGATGCTTCAAAGAGTATTTTCCCAAAGTATGAACGAAATCCACTGGGACCTATTTTCCATAAGGTTTGTGCGGGGTCCTTTTAGAAATTTGACATTTAAAACTTCTAACTTCTTTCAAACCACCACAAAACTGTCAAAACTTTTATTGTAATTTATTGCTCACATGTCATCACCATGACAACGCGAGAGTTAAGGATATTTGATTATATGAAGTATGCCAAAAAACAGTGCGAAAAAGTAAATCCCATTTAAAATACATTGTTACTTCACGCACACTTTAAATCCTTCACGCACTGCTATCTATAATGACAGTTTTCACAAACTAAAAACTTATACATAATATGAGATAGAGTAGATAAAGATCATTATGATACAGGTAGTGAAATCATAATTGATATACTATATGAGAATAGAAAAATGATTAATGATTGAATGAATAAAAACTTTTATTTATAATAGCTATTTAAAGTGGGTCATATTGATAACAAAGGGAATCTAAACTTAATAAAGTTAAGAACTATAAAAAATGACCAAGCAATTTTAAGGGAAATCCTGAAAGTAACAAATGGTAAAAAGAGAAAAATCAGAGAAGCGGCTCTAATTATGTGAAATGAAATCAATTGCGTCGCAAATTTCTGGACATAATGTTTTGAGAACTGGTTACCCATATTCAAAGAGGAAATTAATAGAAAGAAAATACCACTATTGGTAAGTTGATAACATATCGAGGATACATCATTTATGTTTTAAAATAATGTACCTACATATAAGATCTGAGTTTGATGTTAATATTGAAAGTAAACTAAATATAATGTATAAGATTCATATAAATGAATTATTACTTACCTAAATATCCGTGATGTACAAAATTTGCACCATTTGGCACCACTGCACAGACTAACGATCTATTTGGCTTCGAGACTTCTGACTCCAACCAAGAAAACGATATACCACTGGCTCTAAAATTTCTATATTCTTGATTGCAGATCTGTCTTGCACCAACATCATGAAGTCTCATATGCAAATCCCAATCAAAAGCTCCAATTTTAGAGTCATACCGAACTCCTAAAGTTCTTCTAAGTCGTCTATCCCAAGAGAGGCAAATGTCGAACTCGTCTTTAGAGCTCCAGAACTTTAGTAAAGTCTCTAAGTAGTCCCTCTCCTTATATTTGACATTAAGTGAAAGAAAATCCATCATTGTTTTTAAATAATTGTAGTTTGTTATCATTTTTAACAAATCTATTGCTGTTGTTTGCAAAAACTTAGCTACAGAAGGTCTAATCAAAGTATTCCCATATATTTCCATAAATATTTTAGTTTTCTGAGATAACCCAACGGTTTGCTGTGGTTGTAGAGCTATATTTAATAATAACATCTGTCTTGCAATTACTTCTAAACATGCTTCCACCAAAATAAAGTTTATTTTGACATTTTTGTGTTTGTACTTACAAGCTTCTGTTTTTAGCACATGTCTACAATCAGCTCCGCCAACAATAAGAATATTTATTGTTTCTGGGATATTGTGTTTTAATAATTCGTATTCTTCCAAAATGTCGAGTGCTGGAGTTGTGCCCCAAAACATTTTTAATGTTTACTATTTGTAACTTATATATTGATCAAACTAGATCATCTATTACTGTGGTAACGAAGCCTGGCAGGTAAAGGGTAACTTCAATGGTGTTTTTTTAGTTTTATTATATAATATTATTGGTTTGCACATTCTAGATTTTGTTTTAGAGTTTTTCTAAGAAATCTAAATCTATAAGTTTTAATACGTTAAAATTTGGCAACAAGGATTAAGATAAAACAAAATTTTCGAAATTAGTTTTGATTAAGGTGTAAAATCGGTGATGTTTGTATCAATTTTGTGTACTATGGAGTATGCAATAATATATTTTTATTTATTATAGTATACAATAAATATAATTATATATTTATTAGGATTTCTCAATCACGCCGAATTAAAAAAAATTGCGAAACCAAGAACATTGCAAAAGACACCGCACACATTTTTGATAATAGACGAAGCAAGAAAGCACTGAACCTCCAAAAAAAAAACGACAAGAAGGATCTTCATTCTTTTTGAATTCGATTCGTGAATGCGCCAGAAACTTTGTGACCCATAGCCATAAAATAATATTAAAAAACTACATTTGTTCACATAAAAAATGCATTCTTAAAGTGCATCTCAAACAGACAATAAAAAAAATTTGTTACTCGGGGGTTTTTGGGTCGCTGAAAACGAATATGACGTCGTAAGTGATCTCCGTAGTACATGGTGCCCAACGTATCTACTGTTTACCTCGTCTTCTGGAGTTTTCGGTAAGTTCATTAAAAATTACTCAAAAATAATTACTCGGAGATTTTTGGGGTCGCTGACGACGAATATGATATCGGAAGTGATCACTGGACTACCTGGTGCGCAGGGTACCCACTGTTTACCTCTTCTTCTGGAGTTTTTGATAATTTTGATAACGAATTAGTCAAAACTTGATACTTGGGGGATTTTGTGCTCTCTGAGAACGTATTTAATATTGAAAACGATCTTCTGAGCAACCTCTATGTCTATGTTTCATTTATATCTTTAAAAAATAACCCATTTTTTTTTAATTTGGCGTTTTAAATGCTGTTGGTAGCATTGATGAATATTTATAAAATCGATGGTACCACTGCTTATGAAAAGAAAGAGAGAATAGAGAAAGTAAAAATACGATATCCCGCTTAAAATATACCCCTCTGTGTCTTGGTGCTCTGGAAAAGGGCCAAAGTCAATATTTTACTTTTTTGTACAGCTTTATTTAAAATTTAATATTGACAAAACAAAACGCGAAAAATTGACATTGGCTATTTTAACACCAAGGTACAGTATGTACGAGGCACTCTTTAGATATTTTTTAATGTCATCTTCTTTTTCAGCAGCCCAAAAACCCCCAAGTAATTATTTTTGACTATTTTTTATGACTTTGCTGGAAACTCCAGAAAACGAGGTAAACAGCAGGTACTCTGGACACCAGGTACTCCGAAAATCACATCTGACGTCATATTCGTTTTCAGCGACCCCAAAAACCCCGAAGTAATTATTTTCGACTAATTTTTTAATGAATTTGCCGAAGACTCCAGAAGACGAGGTGGACAGTAGGTACCCTGGGCACCAGGTACTCCGGAGATCACTTCCAACCTCATTTTCGTCTGCAGCGATCCCAGAAACCCCTTAGTAACAAAATTGAACTCATTTCCGCCGATAATTGACGAGTTCTGAATTTTTTTTATTTTCTATTTGAGATGCACTTTAAGAATGCATCTTTTGTATGCACAAATGCAGTTTTTCATTATTATCTCATGGCTATGAGAAAATGCGACAAGAATGGGCAATCTACCAACAGATATGAATATGTTTGTAGCAAGTACTAAATTTCGGCACAAGCTAGAGCATCAAATAACATGGCTTATTCCAGGAAGAAATACAGGAAACCAAATTGACCATGTCCTAATAAATAAAAAGAGAATAAGAATGATCCAAGATGTAAGGTCATATCGAGGTGCGGATGTGGGATCTGATCACTTACTTGTAATAGCAAAGCTTAAGCTAAGAATTATAGATATGGATAAAAAAGAAAACAAAAGGAAAAGATGGAAAATAGAAGAGTTAAAAACAAAGAAACGGCAATATCAACAAGAAATGGGAAAACAACTGTTGGAAAATATAGAAAATGAAAACATTGCAACAGACTGGGAAAATATACGAAGAAGTATAGAAAACACAGCAAATACAGTGCTAGGAAGAAAATATTTCGAGAAAAGGAATGACTGGCTCGACAATAAATGCGAAGAAATATTAAAGAAGAAAAATCAGCAAGGCTCAAATGGTTAAGAACTGGAGTCACAGATGATTACAGAATATACCAAAAAATCAAAGGAGATACCACAAAACTAATAAATCACAAAAAGGTGAGGTGGATTGAAGAAACCATGGATGCATTGGAAAAAGATTTAAAAAACAACGGCAAGCTGTATAAATATATTAACAAGCAAAATAAAAAAGTAAATATGGCAACAATAGAAAAGAAAGAATGGCGAAATTATTTCAAGAATCTCTTAACACAAGAAAACATACAAGCAAATGAAGCAAAAGAAAATGAAGTTTTGGAAATAACAGAACGAGAACGGCTTGAACAAAACATACCATCGGCAGAGGAATTTAACGAAGTGATAAGCCAACTAAAACGAAATAAAGCATGGGGAACAGACTGTTTAGTTAATGAGCTGATTAATTATGGAGGTACAGCCATACAGCAAAGATTGTATAACCTGATTAAACAGATTTGGATAAAAGAATCAATGCCTAAAGAATGGGAAAAAGGGTTAGTTGTTCCGATATTTAAAAAAGGAAACCCAAAAGTTTGTGAAAACTACAGAGGTATTCATCATTCCCTAATTGCATTTCTCCACACAATTCTATCTTGGGTCATATCAATGTTAATCCCCTTTACCAATATGTCCTGCCTTATCGTCTCCCCCCAGGTCTTCTTTGGTCTTCCTCTCCTACTCCTTCCAGGAATCTGCACTTCAGCTATTCTTCGTATTGGGTGATTAACGTCTCGACGTTGAACATGACCAAACCATCTTAACCTATGCTCTCTCATGTTGGCATTAATTGGTGCCACACCTAGACTTCCCCTAATATACTCATTTCTAATTTTATCCTTCTTTGTCACTCCACTCATCCATCTAAGCATTCTCATTTCCGCCACATGCATTCGTTGTTCCTCTTTCTTTTTCACTGCCCAACATTCAGTTCCGTGCATCATAGCCGGTCTTATGGCTGTTTTATAGAATTTTCCCTTCAGCTTCATTGGAATTTTTCTGTCACACAACACACCACTCGCTTCTTTCCACTTCATCCATCCAGCCCTAATTCTACTGCATGCATTTCCATCTATTTCTCCATTACTCTATAATACCGATCCTAGGTACTTAAAACTATTGCTTTTCACAATCATTTCACCATCCAAAGTTACCATTTTATTTGTAGTAACTCCATCTTTAAATGAACATTCCAAATACTTTGTTTTTGTCCTTCTAAGTTTTAAACCTTTTTCCTCCAGAGCTTGTCTCCACTGTTCCAGTTTTTGTTCTTTCACTATTTCCCATTAACACTACATCATCAGCATACATTAGGCACCATGGAATACTACCCTGTAGTTTCGCTGTTATCTGGTCCAAAACTAATGAAAATAGTGCTAGAAAACTACAGAGGTATTACTCTTCTAATGTGGTTTATAAGATTTTGACCACAATGATAAATAAACGATTGATGGAGCATACAGATATAAAAATTGGGGATTATCAAAATGGTTTCAGGAAAGGAAGTTTTACCGTAGATGCCATACACATAGTGACTCAGACAGTCGAGAAATTCTATGAATATGACATGTGGCTGCATATCCTTTTTATTGACTTCAAGCAAGCATTTGACAGTATTAAGAGACAAAAAGTAGTAAACGATAAGAAGAACATAGAAGTACCTGGAAAGATAATAAGACTCGTGGAAATGGCGATGAAAGAATCAAAGGCATCCGTATTAACGCAGGAAGGAACAACAGAAGAATTCGAATACAATGCAGGAGTAATAGGTCTGGATCCCGCGTATGAATAAAAAGTTAATTAATAGCATGCTCAAAATTTGTTAATAGCTTAAGGTTGTCTAGTCGGACAAACTTTGATATATGGGAACACTGGAAGAGGGAAAGTTTTAATTGTGGAACAGGTTAAAAATTTGGAACGGTCACACCACGAAAACGGCACATGTATTTTGTCCGACAGAACAGACTTAAACTCTCCGAACAGAGATTAAACTCTCGTGTAAAAATCAGACTGCTATTTATTACCAAATGGGCGTTTTAATAAGTGGAACATGTAGAATATGTCAAATGACAGGAATTATGACAGGTCATAAATAGCAGTCTGATTTTTGCATGAGAGTTTAATCTCTGTTCGGAGAGTTTAAGTCTGTTCTGTCGGACAAAATAAATGTGCCGTTTTCGTGGTCTGACCGTTCCAAATTTTTAATCTGTTCCACAGTTACAATGCCTCTGTTACAATGTTCCCATATATCAAAGTTTATCTATTAGACTAGACACCCTTAAGCTATTAACAAATTTTCAGCTTGCTAGTAATCAACTTTTTTTTTCATACGCGGGATCCAGACCTATAAGACAAGGAGATGGGCTGTCAACTACGCTCTTTAACATAACTTTAGACACCATAATTAAGACGTGCAAACTCAATGAGATGATCACCAACAATTCAGCCCAGATAGTAGCATATGCTGATGACCTAGCGGATGACCAGACAAATTGAAATGGAAGCGGTGAACAGAGGCTTAAGAATAAATGAAGAGAAAACTAAACAAATGAAAATAGAGGGGAAAAACACAGATACAGAGGAAAGAAATATAAAATCGGGAATTATAATTTTGAAATAGTCAGTAATTTTCAATACCTAGGAGTCACAATTAACAACAAAAATTAAAGAAATATAGAAATTACCAACAGAATACAAGCGGGTCATGGAGCATAAATACAAAAGTATTTTAAAGAACAAAGCAATCAGCAGGGTTACGATAATCCGAGTATAGAGAACAGCAATTCGAACAGTGGTGATATATGGGGCAGAAACCATGAGCCTAACAAAGAGGGAAGAAGAAATGTTAAAAATATTTAAAAGAACAATGGTAAAAGAATTTATGGACCAATGAAAATAGTGCACGGATATTATGAGAGGCTCTTGAATATAGAAATAAAAGACATACAAGGAGGCGAGGATATAGTGAAAGCTATAAAAACCCAGCGACTACGGTGGTATGGACACTTAAGAAGAATGGGAGAAGAAAAAGATGTAAGGAAAGTTACAATGTGGAACCCAAATATAACAAGGGCGAAAGGAAGACCAAAAATTAGGTGGGAAGACCAGGTATTGGAGGACATAAAAAGATTGAAAGTTCCAAGATGGAGACAGAAAATACAGGACCGGGATATATGGAGGAAAATAACAGAGGACGCTAAGAGGAACCCTAGATTAGAGTAGTTAACTGGAGAGAAGAAAGAATATGGAGTGACTCACCACAATAAATGAATCAATGAGCTCAATAAAAGTGGCTCCAATTCCGCACGGAGTGTATAGCCTGTATATATCTCATGGGTATGGGTCACAAAGTTTCCTGGCGCTTTCACGAATTGAATTCAAAACAAATTATTCAGATCCGTCATGTTGTTTTTTTTTTCGGGGGTAAGGCCGATTTTAGTGCTTTATTGCCTCGCCTATAATAAAATAATAAAATGTCACTCAAGTGCAATAAAATCAACTTAAATAGGTTCGTCTATAAATTGCAATCATTTCATTTCATGGTGCCGACTCTGAATTACTTTATAAGATAAGAATAAGCCTCTGCCTTAATATCTGCAGAAAGATTTATGAACTGACGAATCACAAAATCTATTTTCTCTCTATAACTCATTTGCACACGCATTTCATTGTAGATTCGTTTATATCGATTTACGCAATTATTAATCAAAATTCAGAGTTAGCGCAATGATATGAAATGATTGTTTCATTTATAAACAAGTAATTTTGCAAGATTGAAGAAAAGAAAAAATAAAACGTAACAAGTAATCCAGAAACGCTATAAAATTATTTATCTTCAGTTGAATTTGCTTATAGCTGCCCCCATACTGTATACGAGTTTAGAAGCCTAAAACAATAAATATGTGTAAGCTGCTGTATATAAAAAATTATTATTCAATATATTCATTAATAACCTAATGCTAACTGATGTAAACGGGGAATACTTATAAATGCAGCACGACTAAACAACATACTACGATGACATTTTAACTTTTGCAAATAATCTGGAAGGTCTAGTCCAGAGTAATAAGGATTTTCTCGGGACACTTAAAGATCCAGATAGCTGACTACTTTTTTAGTTATTGTAGACCTATAGGAACAAAACCTACCTGTTTCCTGCCTAGAGTTCGCGTTCGTTTTTTAATTATTAACAATTCAGTGCAAAAATCGCGATTTTTTAGATCGCGATTTCAGGGATTTTTTTCAGGGTTTGTTAAGTACCTACCATACCAAACTTTGGGTGAAACACTAAAGTTCTGAGTCCAAAGCACGCCAAATAGAATTCTATTTTGCTGACGTCACAAAATAGAATTTGATATTGGGAGAATCTACGGTTGCTAGGCAACGTGACGTCACTAAAATAGAATTCTATTTGGCGTGCTCTGGGCCCTGAAGTAATTTTAGTAAAAGTTATTAACAAACAACGATTTTCATTTATTTTGCAGTTTGAGTAGCAACAAATTAACTTTTTAATTTTCAAAAATCGGCATTTTGAAGGTTTTTTAATGTTCTAAAAAATTAAATTTTGTAATTTTATGTCAACTATTTAGATTTTGAATGGGGTGCAAAAAATCGAAAAAATCGCGATTTTTGCACTAAATTGTTAATAATTAAAAAACCGACGCGAACTCTAGGCAGTAAACAGGTAGATTTTCTTCCTATAGGTCTATAATAACTAAAAAAATAGTCAGCTACCTGGATCTTTGAGTGTCCCGAACATGGTCTACTTCTAGCTTATAACCCTGGAGTAGTCTGCAGACGCTTCTCTCGCAGAAATAAGCAAGATGTTTGGGCTTGGCCTATCCTTGTATTTTATGCTTAAATGGTATCTAATGGAGGCATTTTACGAATTTCACCCAAACGTTCATTCGGTATGATGCGTTAGAGATAGACTTTGTGAATTGAAACTAATAGAGTAGACTATTACTTGATAGTCTAAGATCCGATATAAGGTCGAACTGCATTGATCTGTTTAATGGAAAAAAAATTATTTTATATGAAAATTAGTATGTTAAATATTATAAAAAACAAGGGGTGCCTGATATTCTGGGTGGGTGATTATTCTTAATGGGTTTTGTGTTTTATTAGTGATAAAAAATATATGGGTTTATTTTATGCTCGTTATTTTAACTGGAACGAAAGTTCTGCGTATTATCATTGTATTTATTATATTTCTTTTTCAATACTAGTTATTTATTTATTTAGGAACTATGATGGGTATTTTGTCAGGAGCAGCGTGCTCATTTTATTTGTTATATTTAATAGATTTCATACAGTTTTTTTGTGTTGTTATTTTAGATATCAGGTACTTTTATGAAAAAATTTTCTTTTGCTTTCTTTAACGCTAATTCATTATGTAATAAATTTAACGAATTTAAATCTTATGTTTTAAGAGAGGAATATGATGTAATAGGTATTGGGGAAGCTTGGTTTAATCAGAATATTACTGATCATTTTGTGCACATTGACGGATTCAACCTTATAAGAAATGACCGAATTACAAGAGGGGAGGAACTGCAATATACATTCGATCTTAACTTAATTATAATATTCTTTGTGATTTCACTAATACAGATTCTGTTGAACAATTTTGGATTAGTTTCAAATTACATAATACAAAATACGCATTTGGAAATATATATAGACCCCCGGATAAAAATATAAATGATTTTTTAAGCGACTTTGAAGAAAATTTAGCTGAAATTTTCACACAGTTTGATGAAATAATTTGTGGAGGGGACATAAATATTGACATGTTAAAGGGGCCGTCCTGCAATAACGTAACAAAGTTTATTAACATTACAGAAATATTTAATCTGCAACAAATAATTAATGAACCTACTCGAATCACAGCTACTGGTGAATCACTTATTGATGTCATTTTAATTTCAAATCAAAACAATTCTTACATTCATGGTAATAAAGAACTATTTACTACTTCTGATCATCAGTTAGTATTTTGTGCATTAAATTTTGATATCAGTAATAAAGAAAATGTTATATATACAAGAAATTTAACTAACATAGATAAAAATTTATTGGAAGATTTTTTATATTCGTCTCCTTTCGAAGAAATATTTCGGTTAGAAAATATTAATGATAAAGTTTCTCTTTTTAATCAGTTAATGGTAAATATTTTTGATACATTAGCTCCTATTAGAAAAAGAAAAAACAAAAAAATAAATCCTCCATGGCTTACAGATAACATAAAATTATTGATAAAGCTGAGAGATAAAGAAAGCTCTTTCTAAATACCGAACAAAAAACGTCCAGCTCATTACCAGTATTACAAAGATTTGAAGAATTTCACTACTGTTGCAATAAGAAACGAAAAAAGGGGGTATTTTAATTTTTGTTTGAATACTTATGGTAGAAATAGTAAACAAATGTGGCAACAAATCAGAAAGTTGGATATTCGTTCGAAACCGGCAAATAGAGAAATACCGCAAAATTTAGATAATCCTAATAATATAAATAATCATTCTCTTTTAGTAACTGGTAATATGACTGAGCCAGATCAGAACTTATTACTTTTCTATAATAATAATTTAAAGACAAATTTTAATGAATTATTGAATTTCATCACAATTAATACAAATACTGTGTATAAATATTTACTAGAAATTAAAACTAAAGCAGTGGGAGTCGACGAATTACAAATTGACATGCTTTTGCTATGTTGCCCATACATTTTACCATTCATAACTAATATTGTTAATACCTGTATTGAATTATCAGTTTTTCCCGATGATTGGAAAATATCAAAAGTTATTCCTTTGCCTAAGAAATCCAACATAACTAGTATGAGTGAACTCAGACCTATTTCCATTTTATCTGTGTTGTCGAAAGTTTTAGAAAAAATAATAAAAAATCAAATTGAACAACAAACAAGTCAATATGATATTTTACCAACTAGTCAGTCAGGCTTTCGGCGGGGCTACAGCTGTGCAACAGCGCTATTGGAAGTTACCGATGACATATTTCGAGACATAGATAAGGGAAATTCTAGTATACTAATACTTGTGGATTATACAAAAGCTTTTGATACAATAAATCATCAGTTATTATTCAATATTTTGCATTATGTGGGGTTCTCTCCAAATGCTATTAAATTTATTAAACATTATCTTACTAACAGATCTCAGTTTGTGGAAACAAGTTCGGGAATATCTAATAAAAAAAATATATTTTGTGGTGTGCCCCAAGGTTCAGTTTTGGGACCGGTTTTATTTTGTCTATATGCAAGTAACGTATCTACTGTTTTAGAAAATTGTAAAGCTTACATTTATGGAGATGATACTCAGATAAAAATTAGTATAACCGAGTTCGATAGTATTATCACAAATGAACGTATTAATACAGAATTGTCAAAACTCGTAAACTTTTCAAAAAGACATCAGTTAATCATAAATTCCACTAAAACTCAAATGTTAGTGTTCGGAAAAAACAAAGACGTCATTTCAGAGCAACTATCAGTCTCAATTGATGGTGTTGATGTATTATCTGTTAATGTGGCACGAAATTTAGGTTTAGAATTAGATACAGATCTCAAATTTGGCAGTCATGTGAATAAGTGCATTAAACGGGCTTATACCAATCTAAAAATGCTTTTTCCGCATCGTCACATTTTAGATCAAAAGACAAAAATTTTATTGTGTGATACAATGGTCATCAGTCACTTTATTTATTGTGATACAGTATATGGTCCGTGCCTTGACAATATAGAAACAACACGTATTCAAAGGGCTCAAAACTCTTGTCTCCGGTACATCTACGGTATCAGAAAATTCGAAAGAATTAGCCATAAACTGATTGAAGCTAAATGGTTAAATATGAAGAGTAGAAGAGAGTTACATTTGACCACATTGTATCATAGGATAATATTATATAAGTCTCCACCATATTTATACAATAAAATTACGTTTCGCAGTGATGTGCACAACATACATACTCGTTTCAGAGGCCAAATATCACCACCTGCTCACCGAACTACTAAATTTCAAGGATCATTCACATATATGATTTTTAAAATATATAACCAAGTACCCCAACATCTAAAATGTCTACCAATAAGTACGTTTAAGACTAAGTACAAAAGTATTTTACAAGAAAGTAAATAGTAATTCTTTTTCTTTGTATTTTTTTTCTTTTTAATGTCATATATCATTTGTTTTTGTTTATAGTAATGAAGGGATGACACTTCATTGTATCAGCCTAGCTGTTTGTCATCTCTTTTTTGCAGAAATGTATTATTAAATTTAATATGTAAGTATTATAATGTATTGTTACATATCATGCTGCAAATAAAAACATATTATTAAAACATATTATTATATAATCCTGTTCTGACTATAATTAATTAATAATTAAAAAATGATTTTTTTCTATAAATTTGACTGACGTGTTTAACAAAAAAAATTAACGCTATCGGTAAGTGCAAAGCCTATAGGATATGTAAAAATAGGGGTGCCTGTAAAAAGCCTGTTTTAAATGGGGGTTGCCTAATTTTTAAAATTTTACAGCGTCTACTTATGAATAATTGAACATGTGTAAAAATTTGTTATTACTAATTTTACGAAAAAAAGTTATTCTTTATAAAAAGTTCTGCATGATAAATCCTATGATTCAACCATCAGATGTCAAATTTTGTCAATCTTATACGAGTTATGTCAAAAAATGTTAATTTCGGTCAATAGTGACTTCGGCCTTTCAAAAAATTGTTATTATGAAACAGTATTAATAATCAAAAAATATGTATTAGTGCGGAATTACATCATTATAATTAAAAAAAATTTGCAAATTTTCTGAAATTAGATTCTAAATTCCATTTTTATTTCTTACAAGTAGGATAACTCTTTTATTATCAATTTTGCGAAAAAAAAAAGCAATTGTTCATAAAGAGCTTTGAATTGTCTAAAACCTAAGGTGCAGTCATCATCAATTTTATAAGTATTATACGGGGTATGTCAAAAAATATTAATTTCGCTCGGGAAAAAAGTTATTCAGCATTAAAAATATGTTGCAATATAGAATTATATCCTTAAAATTGGAATATTCTGAAATATAAAAGTATGAAACAACTCTTGAGCGAAATTCATTGGCAAAATTGGCAAAAAAGGAAAATCACTGCCAAAAGCTCGCAATATATGTAGGTAATTAAATAATCACAAGTACTATGAAATATCCAATAATTTGGAAATATATTTATATTAGATTAATTAAAAAAAACTGTAAACATTAAATATTGAAATATATTATAATATATTTTTCAATACAAATCCGAAGATCGGTCAGGAATTTAGACATTTTTGACAACTTTTTTGAAAGAAACGTTCGATATTTCCATATATTTAGCTGTTGCCTGGAAACGAAAAATATCTGTATGGAAATCTTATTTCTTTACTGCAAGGAATAGTATACTGTACAACAAATGAGAAAAACGACATATTTCTCAAGAGCGCAGACATTTGTTGGCACGAGCCGAGGCACTAGGCGAGGGCCGCAAATCAAGCGAGGGAGAAATATGTAATTTTCTCATGTGTTGTACACTGTACTTTTTCTATGGATGCGGTTTTGTCAAGAGTTCAAACTTCAAAATTTAATAGTTTAGGTGCTTTTAGGTATATTATATGCATAAATTGAAATAAAATCATCACATTTCCGAGTTACTGTAGCCTTCTTTCTTTAATTGTAAATTCAACTTCCTTCTCTTTACCTATTTTTCTCAGTACTTCATTGTCCGTAACTCTATCTACCCAGGAAACCCTCACAATTCTTCTATAGGTCCACATTTCAAAGGCGTTAAGTCGTCTCATTGTCTCCACATTTAACGTCCATGGTCCATAACTTATGGTTTTGAATAATAAAATTCTTGTACTGAATAAAATATCTTTAATAATTATTTTCTATTTTTTAATTTGAAATTTTTGACAACTGACATTGTTCATTTATATTTACATCCTTAAAAAAGATAAACGTTTCAAGTAACTATGTGTTGCTTTTTATAATTTAAATGGTTGCAATTTATAACGACATTTAAATGGTTTATTTATAATGAATAATATATAATATATTTAAATATTTAATGTTTACAGTTTTTTATATTAATCTAATATAAATAAGTTTCCAAGTTATTGGATATTTCATAGTACTTGTAATTGTATATACATATATTGCGAGTTTTTGGCAGTGATTTTCGCTTTTTGAAAATTTTGCCAAGTTTGCCGATTTTGCCAATGAATTTCGCTTAAGAGATTTTTTATACCTTCATATATTTCAGAATATTTCAACTTATAAGGATATTCTTCTATATTGCAACATATATTTAATACTGAATAACTTTTCTCCGGAGCGAAATTCAATTTTTTTTTATATACCTCGTATAAAGTATATAAAATTGACGATGGCTGCACCTTAGGTTTTAGACAATTCAAAGCTATTTATGAACAATTGCTTTTTTTTCGCAAAATTGATAATAAAAGAGTTATCCTACTTGTAAGAAATAAAAATGAAGTTTAGAAATCTAATTTCAGAAAAATTTGCAATTTTTTTTTTATTATAATGATGTAATTGCGCACTAAAACATATTTTTTTATTATTAATACCGTTTTATAATAACAATTTTCGAAAGGCCGGAGTCACTCTTGGCCGAAATTAACATTTTTTGACATAACTCGTATAAGATTGACAAAATTTGACATCTGATGGTTGAATCATAGGATTTACATCTTGCAGAACTTTTTATAAAGAATAACTTTTTTTCGTAAAATATATAATAACAAAGTTTTACACATGTTCAATTATCCATAAGTAGAAGCTGTAAAATTTTAAAAATTAGGCAACCCTCATTTAGAACAGGCTTTTTACAGGCACCCCTTTTTTTACATATCCTATAGGCTTTGCACTTACCGATAGTGTTAATTTTTTTTGTTAAACACGTCAGTCAAATTTATAAAAAAAATCATTTTTTAATTATTAATTAATTATAGTCAGAACAGGATTATATCAGACACCCCTTGTTTTTTATAATGTTTAACATACTAATTTACATATACAATAATTTTTTTCCATTAAACAGATCGGTGCAGTTCGACCTTATATCGTATCCTCTACTATGAGTAGACTACTTTAGACAAGTTCGTGATTATAATGTTGATAGTAAAGTGAAAGTGTAAAAGCACTTACGTCTGTTATAAAGTTATGATTGAGCGGAAAGAGATTGTAGCATGTTAATTCCCATGGTTGAGCTGCACCATACATTATAATAATTAACATGCGTTGGTTTTGAATGTTCCAATATATCCATGGGGTTTCATAAAGCAAATCAAAAAGTCTACTACTCTAAAATATTAAAGTTATGTTAACAATGTAATATAATAATATAAAGTATGCAATGATTATCCTAATTAAGAGCGTAGGCGCAAAATTTCGGACTAATGCTTTTTAACTGCATGCATGCCAAAAGTCCCTAAAAATTTCTATAATATTTATTTTAATAAGTTCTTCTTCTTCACGTGCCATATCAGAATTATCCGACGTTGGCGATCAAAATTGCGAAGGCTTCTCGATTTTCTGCAATATGGAATAATTGTCCTGCATTTGATATCTGAGTCCATTCACGAATGTTTTTTAACCAAGAAACGTGCTTTCTTCCTGCACCTCTACGGCCCTATATTTTGCCTTTTAGGGTCAGTTCTAATATTTTATATCGACTTCTCCCCACTATATGTCCCAGATACGACATTTTTCGATGTTCAACAGTCTTTATCAAATTCTGTGCCTTTTTCTTAATATACTGGCTTATTAGGTAAAATGTGTTCAATATTTTGAAAATCAACTACGCCACCAAATATTGTATAATAGTTTTTGTGTTCAATGAAATAAGGCTTTCTTAAAAGCATTATAAGTTTATAAATGTTATGTATATGTAGAATGTGGAATACGTGTACAAATAATCTAAATTTAAATATCTACTATTAAACTTACCACATCTGTAATTCTTTGACTATTGGTGCTTAATTCTAGAACAATGGCTACCACAATAACAAGCGCAATGCCCATTCTAATATTGTAAGCTGGATTAGCATTCTGTAAAGAAATAATTATAATATAGAGCCCTCAAAAAATAACGTGAATAAGGTTTGCAGTGAATTCCATTATTTATAATGATTGCTGGTAGTTTTAGTACGTTAACTTATATTTATTACAGAGCAATGGAGAATTAGAGAGGATATTATTAAACACTACATATAAAATTTTGGCAAACATACTCAACATGAGACTTAAATCATGCTCTGAACGAATATCAGGAGAACACCAAAACGAGTTCAGACCGGGAAGATCGACAATTAATTCAAGTCAAGTCAAGTCAAGTCAAGTCAAATTTATTCATCACATGCGACATTATACAAAGTTGTACATGTATGAGACAAGTCAAAGTTACAGACATATAATGTACATATTAAAAGTACATAAATTAATAAATACGACAAAACATACTTAAAAGTTATTTTTAGAATATGGCTCTAGCTCACAAATGTATTGATGTACACACCTCCGAATGTTTGGCTGATGTAAATTCATTCGTATATCTATTGGCAATTTGTTAAAGAAACTTATGGCTGCATAATGTGTGCTACCTTCCAACAAAACAGAACGATTTTGTGGAAGCATAAAGTGATTGTCTCTGAATCTTGTTGAATAAACATGGTTAAATTGAAATTTATTGAATTCATAAATTTTGCAATGTAAATACATTATACACGAAAATATATACAGACCAGGAATTGTAAGAATATTATTTTGTCTAAAGATACCTCTACAAGAATCTCTAAATTTCATTTTATATATTATTCTAATAGCTCTTTTCTGAAGTACGAATATCTGCTCTAATTCAGAGGTACAACCCCAGACTTCAATGCCATATTTTGCTATTGAGTAAAAATGGGCAAAGTATACTGTTTTTAATACTGATGTATTAAAGAGACGTGAAATAATTCTCAATGCATAACATGCGCTACTTAATCTGGATTTCAAATTAGAAATGTGGTTTGACCATTTAAAATTACTGTCTAACAGGACCCCCAGCAACTTCGTGCAGTCTGTTTTATCTATTGCTGCTTGTATAGTGGCTTGATGGTTTAATAAATTATTTGACGTGAAAATCATATACTTTGATTTCTCTTCATTCAAAACTAGTTTGTTGGATAAGAAATAACTGTTGATGGTGGATAGTATCTGTGTAGTTTTATTTTGCAACTTTTGATGGGATGTTGCTGTGACTAGAATGTTGGTATCATCCGCTAACTGATGATGTTAACTCCACTCAGTGAATTAGTTATCAAAGCTATATCATTAATATATACTATAAAAAGTAGAGGACCCAATACACTACCCTGAGGGACACCATAATGGATACCCAACGTGTTTGATTCGTATTTAAGTCCATTAGATGTTATCTTTACTTTTTGTCTTCTATTTTCTAGGTAGGAAGTAAACCATTTTAGAACTACACCACGAATACCAATCCCCTCAAGTTTTATTAGCAACAAATTATGATCCAAACTATCAAAAGCCTTGGACAAATCGAGAAATAAACCACATGCCTTCTCTCGTCTGTCCAAAGCATCCAACACTAAGCTGACGAAATTTGCAAGAGCTGTAGTTGTAGACTTAGAAGATGTAAAACCATGTTGAAAATTATGCAAGACACTATGCTTTTTTAGGAATGCGTTTATTCTAGTATAAACCAGAGTTTCAATTATCTTTGAAAACACAGATAAGAGACTTATGGGACGGTAGTTGTTAAGGTCATCTTTATCACCACTTTTGAATAAAGGGATTACAATATATAGTTTAAACATACTAGGAAATATTCCTTGTTGAAAAGAGGCATTACAAATATCCGTCAGTGGATCTGCGAAAGCGTGAATGCATTGTTTTAATAACTTAGGGGAAATCTAATCAAAACCACAACTGTGTTTGGATTTAAAACTTCCGACTACACTAGTTATTTCCTGTGGGTTAGTTGGATATAAAAACATAGAACAACTATTACGGTTTTTTGATGCTGATGTAAACCCACCTATTTTAGTAGGATCCAAAGCAGCAAATAACTTTGGAGCCATTTCAACAAAATGGTGGTTAAATTTGTCTGCTAAATTATTATTATTATTATCACTAGGTACTCTTGAGTTGTTTTGTTTCCCGACTGTTAAGTTTACTAAATGCCAAATACATTTCATTTTATTTGATGATTCGTTTAACTGTCTCATGAAGTGACTACTTTTAGCTGCTTTTAATTTAATCGAATATTCTGTCCTTGCCAAATGAAGGACTGGCCTAAGATTACTATTTTGCTGACAGATCGTTTCTAAAAGTTTTAGCTGATCCCTTAAATTGTACAGTTCCTGCGTAAACCAATTCGAACGTGTACATTTTTTAGGTTTACATTTAAGTAGTAGAAAATGGGACCGAAAGTAATTTTGGATAATATTTAAAAAAGCTAATGATTTATCCTCAGCAGAAATTGTATTAAATACCTCTGACCAATTTGTTGACTCAAGGGTTTGAACAAAACGATTTATGTTCCTTTCACTATATGAACGGATGAATATATAGGCATCATTGTCTGTGTTAATGTTACATTGAAACAATTGCGCACGATGATCAGAGATAAAACCTTCCGCAACCATTGTTTTTTGTTGGTGATTTATGTTTGTAGCAATATAATCAATTTGAGTTTTACTAGTTGCAGTTGCTCTTGTATAATCATTTACAGTTACGGTTACGCCATAAGAATCTAAAACATTTACCAAGTTCTGCTTACTTAGTGAATTTGATTTGAAATCTGTATTAAAATCACCTGTTAATATTATAGCCTTACCTTCGGAGACTAGCACATCAAGTATTAGATCCAGTTTTGACATAAAAACATCAATAGAGCCACGTCCAGGCAGATAAATACACAACACAACACAATTAAAAAGGCAATAGTCTATTTCAACAGCACTCACTTCAAAATTATATTTCTCAGATTGAGAACATATATTAGAACGTTCCTTCCAAACCACACCCTCTTTCACATATATTGAAGACCCTCCATGTTCCCCTTGGTCACGGCAGAAAGATGAAGCCAGAGAAAATCCATTTATATGGTGTAGTTCTAGTTGTTTTTATATTTCCAGTGCTCAGTTAAACAGACACATACATTATGTAGACCTTCTCACTGCAGGAAAAACTCTAGTTTTTCAATACTTGTTGATACACATTGTATATTTTGATGAAGTAAGCCAAAACTTTTTTGATTGATAGTTGAAGCATTTTTACCAACTGTGTCAAAATTAGGAGAATTGAATACTTCTAACTTATACAATTTAAAACCAATCTTCTGACTAACACTTGGGATATTTAATAATGTAATATCTGGATCAAAAACTAAGCTTCTTCTGTCTGTTTTTTCTTGTGGTAAAAAAAAACGGCTTACAACAGCTCCGTGAGGCCAAACTTCGGGATTCATGGCCTTGTTGAAGTTCCCTGAACATATATTTACTTTGAACGATGAGTAAATTGTTGGATGTTTCGATTGAATCATTTCACATGTTGCTTCAGGAAAATTCACTTTAATTAACTCGTTTAGAGAGTCAGTTGTAGTTTCTTTATTAATTCTTGTAACATGTAGAGTTGAAATTTTTGGAACACCCTTAACCTCATCGCTATTTCTATTGCTACCTACTATAATTTTTCTTCGTCCGTTAAACTGATGTCGCCTACGCCTAATAGTTTTCCATTCTTGATCATTTTCTGCTTCATTTATAGGTATTTCATCTTTAGTAGGTTTTTCGTCCTCTACTAAATCAATGAACTGATCCATTTTTAATCTGCTTTGTTCAAAAAGCAAAAAAAAATTCGGTACATACAGTGGAGTAAATAATTCAAATATCGAGATAATTATGGAATAAGGAGCATCAACAAAGATAGAGAACTGCTAAAGACTGTTAAACATCGAAAAATGTCTTATCTGGGACATATAGTGAGGGGAAGTCGATATAAAATATTACAAACTGATCCTTAAAGGCAAAATAGAGGGCCGTAGAGGTGTAGGAAGAAAACAGGTTTCTTGGTTAAAAAACATTCGAGAATGGACTCAGATACCATATGCATTTAAAAAATGCATTTAACACTTATTCCATATTGCAGAATATTGAGAATCCTTCGCAATGGTGATCGCCAACGTCGGATAATTCTAATATGGGACGTGAAGAAGATCGAGAGAATACAACAAAGAAATGCACCTAATATTCATAGCTTTCAAAAACGCTTTTGATACAATAATCCGGTCAACTTAGACATCAAAATAGTTGGCAAATAACAAAAATTGCCGGAGAGCCAAATTTTGGCGGAGAACTAGAGTTTACCATAACAAATAAAGTTTTAAAAGTCCCCATCGATCCCATGTGTGCAACAAAAGTTATTCGGGGTCAAAGGTCAAAATTTGAGATTTTTTGGATTTTTCTCGAAAACGGTAAGTTTTATCAAAAAAGAACCTTAAACCAAAGTTGTAGATCTCAAAATTCTTTACAAACATAGTCCTTACAATTTTTTTCCTAAGAGTTACCATTCCTGAGATATTGCGATTTTGAAAGTTACTTTATACATTATATGCACATATAAGCCACGTATATGCATAATGTGGCATTGAAGACAAGTATAAATGCCTATTTGTGTCTCTTTTATATGTGTAATATATTATACTAGGTATTCTAAAAATATTTCTTCAAAAGATAATCAGTCCCAAACTGAATTTCCTCTATTCACGTGGCCTTGAAAAACATTTGGCTATGCCATTATTTAAAAAAGAACAGATTATCTATTGTAAACAATGGCTACAGTATTGTCCGTAGATCTTGTTCATATTATCTGTTTCTCTTAGTGCTAAAGGTTCAGTTCAAGTGAATATAAGCATGGGCGCCCATACCCATGGGCAGGTGGGGGCCGTGGCCCCCCCCTAGCCTTTCGGGTGCTTTAAACTAGGTATATATTGTCATCCAAAGAATACAAAATTGTGTAACATCTTCACGTTTGGCCCCCCCCTGAAAATTTTTATATGGGCGCCCATGAATATAAGTGCTTATTACAAGCGTCTACCATTTAGCAGACATTACGGGCTTACAGTGACAGTGGTATTTGACGGCTACAGTGACTCGACAAAGAATATTAAAGCTGCAGAACAACGTCGTCGAACTACGAAAACATCATCGGTTCCGAGATTATCTTTGATGAAAATATAACAGTTCCAGCGAATCAACAACAATTTTTCGCTAACATTAATAATAAATCTCGTTTCATTTCCATGTTAACTGACAAATTAACAGCTCCGATTATTGAAGTGAAACAAGCTAAGAATGACGCAGATGTCCTTATAATTGAGACAGCAATTGAAAAATTTAAGGCAACAAACACAACAATTGTGGTTGGTGAAGATGTTGATTTGTTAGTACTGCTTACTATAAGGACTCCCGTCTCCAGTAGATAAAGTTATTTTTTTCTGAAACCTGGAGGGGCTCAACAGCGAACAGAGATATATTTTTCGAAAAGTTTATCGGCTTATCCCAAACGCCAAAAGTACATTTTATTTTTACATGCGATAACCGGCTGCGACACTACGTCAACAATGTACAGAAGGGGCAAAACGTCAGTACTTAAATTATGTATTCGAAAAAAAAAAGATTTGACTGACTGCTGTAAACTTTTTACAGAACTTGATTCCACACCGCAAACAATAATTACGGAAGGAATTCGCTTTCCTCTTGCGGTTTATGGAGCTCAAAAAAAATTAGTTTTCTTGATAAATACCGATACTTAACTTTTGTAAAAAATACGCGAAACAAGAAACAAGTACAGCTATCATGTCTTCCTCCGACATCAGCATCTGCTTTTCAACATTTGTATCGAGTATATTATCAAGTTCAAACATGGCTAGGCAATGAACTGAATCCAGAAGACTGGGGTTGGAAGTTAATAGATAATACTCTGGAACCGATTAAAACCTTACTCCCACCTGCTCCAGAAAAACTCCTTAACACTATTTTTTGTAATTGCAAAAAAGGTTGTAGTGCCAAATCTGGACGTAAAAAAGTCAGGTTGCTGTGTTCTCCAGCGTGTACCAACTGCCAAGGTTAGTCTTGCTCAAATGTCCAGTTTAGTACAACAGAGGAAGACTCCTGTGATTTTAATGAAGATACCAATGACTCAGTCATATTTGAACAATTTTTGAACATCTAGCAAGAGGAAGAGGAAGAAGATGAAATCGAAGAAGACTTGACTGTTGAAGTAGACTTTCAAGACTATGAATCTAATTAAAATATCTAAACAAATAAAAACAATAGTTAACCTAATAATCAATATCAATATCAATAATCAATATCAATAATAAGGTAATATCTAGAACTTAACCGGTATTGTTTCCTTAAAATATCCTAAAATTATCAAAACAATTAGGAGTAGGCCTACAGGGGAAACCAAGGTAAAAAAAGGGCCGAGTACACTACCTCACAGAGGTGGTGTGGAAACGTGTGCATATCATGTATAATGTGACTCTTAGAATCTCGATATCTCAGGAATGGCAACTCTTAGGAAAAAAATAGTAAGGACTATTTTTGTAGAGAATTTTAAGGTCTACAACTTTGGTTTAAGGTTCTTTTTTGATAAAATTTACTGTTTTCGAGAAAAATCCAAAAAATCTCAAATTTTGACTTTTGACCCCGAATAACTTTTGTTGCACACATGGGATCGATGGGGACTTTAAATACTTAATTTGTTATGGTATACCCTAGCTCTCCACCAAAATTTGGCTCTCCGGCAATTTTTGTTATTTCAAATGTCTATATAGACCGGGTTACAATCAATATGACGAAAATAATGGAGGAGCTAGGGAATCTTGGAATCTCAGAAAAATTAAGCCATATATAGTCGGTTCGCTAAACTCAGACACAACTGGCTAGTGATTTTAGTAAGTAATTTTTTTTGTTGTTGGCAAATTTTGCCAAAATTGGCAAAATTACTAACTATTTAGTAATTTTTTTTGCCAATTTTACCAAATTGGCAACATTACTTACTAAAATCACTAGCCAGTTTTGTCTGAGTTTAACGAACCGACTATACTAACAGTGCGCCTTAAGAACACAGTCAAGATCAGTTCAAGGTGACCCTATCTCCCCGACACTATTTAACCTAATATTGGAAGTAATAATAAGGAAGCAAAACTTTGCAAACAAAAACATTATTACAGATCAACATCAACTAATAGTATCATGTGCAGATGATTTAGTCATTATAGCGAAGACGAAGATGACACTTATAAAAGCAGTTGAAATATTAGATAAGGAATCGAAGAAAATAGGGCAAGAGATAAACGAGCACACAACAAAATACATGACGATAGGGAAGGACGAAAAAACAACTCAGAAATGTCTAATAACATAGAACCATAACGTTGAAACTGTATCCACCTTTAGCTATTTGGGAGTAACCAGAAAAGAGAGAACAGCGGAAAGTATTCTAAAAGGAAAAAAATCTGCTGAGTAAAACTAAAAATCTGACTCTAAGTAAAAGAACAAAGATGAATACATATAGGACCTTAATAAGACCTGTTGTTACATATGGGATGGAAACATCGACAATTAACAGGAAAGAGGAACATAGCCTTCTGAAATTTAAAAAAAAAATAATGACAACAAAACAAATGCCTAAACTCAAGAAGAATTAAAGAGAGAAAATATAGTCAGATACATAAAACCTCTTCTCTTAGAATGGATAGGGCATATACAGAGACGCCCACAATCAGATATGTAGAGAAGGATAACTAAGTGGACACCACTATGGCGCAGGTATAAAGGAAGACCTAGAAGAAGATGACATAAGAGCAATGAATATGAAAGGATGAAAAGTTCAGTGCAAGGACAGGAAGAAATGGAAAATAGTCACGACAGCAGCATAGACACACAGCAAGCTATAATTGAAATAAAGGAGTAATCCATCTCACCTAAGAATAGGATTTTGAACGCCATGGCTCTAGGAACTAAACAAGGTGCAGTATGTGACAATGGTAATAATTGTGCTAGAGGCAGCCCAATGCATAAAAATGTCTGCGTCCAGTAGACACTTAAAAAAGTCCAGCAGCAACTTAAAAAGTCAGAGGAAAACTGTCCAAATTCTTTGGGCAGATTTCCAAGCCGTTACCAAGTCAGGAAAGCTTTATGCGAAAGTAACTTCCTCGATCGTTTTCCTCAATGAATCAATGATATGAAATCACGTCTATGTCCTCTCTCGCGCGACCTTTGATAGTATCTGCTGCAGTTTTAGACGAAACGATCTCTCTCTTCAATCCTGACCCACGGAGGGAGTGTAGTGGTCGACGCGATATCGTATATTGTTTATCTCCAAAGATCTCTGTCTCTGGTCATTTCTTTTAACGCATGCATAAATATTTTGCATATTCCTGTAATTTTATCGACTCATATTATTGGGATTTTCCTTGTGATCTTGAGTCTTCCACCTTTCTTTCTATAATGAATCTTTCCATGTTTTCTGTGTTTTAGCTCATAACATTTCCAGAGTATAGACTTTGCTGGAGAGTCCTTTGCTAACTTTTAGCTCTCTTAAAATTGTATTATTTTCCCTACGGTCGGTCCAAGTAATTCGTAGAATTCGTCTCCAAAAGAACATTTCAGTGGCATCTATCTTTCATTTTTCTGATTGTTTCAGGCTCCAAGATTCACATTCGTAGGTCAGTATTGAGAATATGGAGCAGTTGATCAACCTCAACTTTAACGCTCTTGAAATTTGGCAGTCCTTACATATTGTGGTTATTTTTGCTATGGCAACCTTTGCCAGATCACATCTACGTTTTATTTCTTCCTGCAGTGACCCTGTGTTTGTGATCAATGATCCCAGATATAGGATATAAGTATGAGCTCACAACCTCAAACCGGTCAATTGTGGTTATGTGGGACAGCGCCGGTTTAACCAGGGGTCTTTCGGGGCTGTAGCACCGGGCGGTTGAAGGTTCCCGGGCGGTACGCGTGAAGTGCGTGCTGTTCCGATTTTATATGGTTGTCGTAAAATAAAATTTGCATACAAATCCACATGATATAATAATAATAATTTTTTTTGTGTTTTATCATTAACTTTGAACTCGAAAAGGAAATTAGCACTGGCACTGCAAAAGAATATTGGGGTAAAGGACTAGAAAGAATCATAAGTATAATAAAGTTTCTGGCTACTAGGGAATTGGCATTTAGAGGTACTCATGAAAGAATTGGCGAAAAACGGAATGGAAACTACTTGGGTATACTGGAACTATCGTCAGAACATCATCCATTTTTAAAAGATCATATTATTAATAAACGAGCAAATTTAGGTAAGGGCAAAACGGCATATCTCTATCAAAAGATGTATGTAACGAATTACTGAATGTTTTGTCCAATCAAGTCATTGATGAAATTGTTAGGCAAATTAAGGCAAACAAATACTATTCTATAAGTGTAGATTCAACATTCAACACCTGACAACCATAGACATATTAACCATACACCAGGCTAGGTTAATGCCGTTCAATGCATCGGGGTGTAACGCCAATATCAAGTACAGTAGTCTAGCTATCTTTGTCTGTCGTACGAGTGTGAGCGTATCTACCAAGAGGTAGGACTGGTGGGAGTAATGGAAAGTCACAGACACAGAGTATAGCGGCAGCGGCCATCATATGCTAGAAAGAGAAAGCTAAGCTCCGGTGGAGAGAGATAGATAGACCACCGATGAACTGCTTCGCGTTACGCTATTTTTCGTAACTTGCCTAATCTATGTATTATTATATCTATGGACATAACACACCATGACCAACTTACAGTGATTTTGAGATATTATAACAATAAAGGGAATCCCGTGGAAAGATTCGTGGGATTTTATAAAAACACTGGGCATAGCTCACAACTAGGTACTTGAGCAAACAGTTATTGGGAAGTTAGAACCTTTGAAGTTAGATATTAAAAACTGTAGAGGCCAGTCTTACGACAATGCCAGTAATAGGAGTGGCCAGTATTCTGGTTTGCAAGCACGTATTACAGTTTACAATTATTTAGCTCTGTTTGTGCCGTGTGCTGTTCACTCTTTAAATTTGGTTGTCCAAAATGCAGAAGATTGTATTACCCATATCATCGAAAACCGCTTCAGTAAAAGCAAAAAACAAGCTTTTCAGTAGTAAAGGTATTTGATTACCCACCTCATGTTACCTGTTTGAATGTTATTAGGTTTAGTTAGTTCTTAAATGGGAAATAAGCCACAATTTA